>NW_012149186.1:1722823-1727140 GCF_000956105.1 Propithecus coquereli
ATGAGGAAGTCTTCTTCATCCATCCCCTCCACGTGGACAATCCACATCTGGAATCAAAGGTCTAAGTAAAGTGAGGTCTCTCTTCCTTTCTGAAGGTCCCAGCTGTCCCCTGCCTGGGCTCCGCCCTCTCTCCTTCAATCCTCTTCTCTGGAATCTTCATCTCCCCTCCAGCTTTCTCTGGAGCACCCACAGGAGGGGACGGAGACAGGGAGGTGCAAGGCACGGTGCAGACAGTCTCGGTGGCTCCCAGGCTACACCCCCAGGTGCCCACTAGGGCTGTGGACTGGTACCAGTCTGTGGCCTGTTAGGAACTGGGCCGCACAGCAGGAGGTGAGCAGCAGGCAAGCGAGCGAAGCTTCATCTGTATTGACAGCCGCTCCCCATCGCTGGCATCACCGCCCGAGCTCCGCCTCCTGTCAGATCAGCGGCAGCGTTCAATTCTCATAGGAGCGCGAACCCTACTGTAAGGTGTGCATTCGAGGGATCTAGGTTGCGGCTCCTTACGAGAATCTGATGCCTGATGATCCGAGGGGGAGCTGAGGCGGTGATGCTAGTGCTGGGGAGCGGCTGCAAATACAGATTATCACTAGCAGAGAGGTTTGAAGCCCAGAGACCATAATAAATCAATTGCTTGCAGACTCATATCAAAACCCTACCAGTTAGTGGCAAGTGACAATTAAGCTGCATCTGGTGACAGGCTGTATAGTGGCAAGTGAGCATCTTACTTCGACTGTAAAACTACACCTAAGGCTTTAAGTCAGAATCCGACACTTATTTTAGTCTTCACGCGGCCTGCCTGTTATTTTATTTACCACTTCCATCCGCACCTCTTTCCCGCACTGCACACTTCTCTCAGTCACAGTTTTGGTAAACCCATGAACTAAATCTAGCAAAAATGAGTAAAAAACAAATGTTGCTGAGGAGTTCCTTTGAAAAGGGGGAAAGACCCAATGATGAGACAGCAGAATACCCTAAGACTGCCAGCAAGATGAAAGCTGCATTTAAAAGAAAATACCAAGAGTCCTACTTAAATTACGGGTTCATTGCAACAGGAGATCACATTCTCCAAGCCTGCTTTGTATAATGTGTGGTGACCGGCTATCCAACGAAGCCATGAAAGCTTCAAAACTGCATCACCACATGGAGACCAAGCAACCTGCATTAAAAGACAAGCCTTTGGAGTTTTTCAAAAGAAAACAACGTGAACATGAAGAACAGAAGCAATTATTGAAGGCCATAACTTCATCAAATGTGTCTGCAGTGAGAGCAGCACTCTTCGTGGCTAACCGCATCGCTACAGCTAAGGAGCCCTTTACTGTTGGTGAAGAGCTCATCCTGCCTGCTGCTAAGGACAGTTGCCGTGAACTTTTAGGAGAGGCTGCAGTTCAAAAGGTAGCAAGTGTTCCTCTGCAGCTAGCACCATAACTAGACGAATTGATGAAATAGCAGAGGATACTGAGGCACAATCATGAGAGAGGATTAATGAGTCACTGTGGTACACAATCCAGATTGACAAGCCTACCTATGTTGACAACAAGGCAACAATGCCTGTTTTTGTGCGATATATTTTTCAGGAGGATGTGCACGAGGATATGTTAGGGGCGCTTTCATTGCCAGCCAACACCACAGCTGCAGAACTATGCAAGTCTTGGAATGATTCCATATCAGAAAAACCGAATCAGTCATTTTGTGTCCGTATATGCACGGACAGAGCGGCTGCCACGACTGGACGGCTTTCTGGTCTCACTACTCAGGTCAAGGAGGTCGCTTCTGAATGTGAGTCTGTGCACTGTGTCATCCATAGAGAAATGCTGGCTAGCTGAAAAATGTCAGCTGAACTAAACAATATTTTGTAGGATGTGATTAAAATTATCAATCAGATTAAAGTACTTGCCCTTAATAACATCTGTTTGTGCAGCTCTGTGAGGAGATGGGTGCAGAGCACCCACGTCCTCTTTCACACAGAGGCGAGACGGCTTTCCAAAGGCAGATCCCCGGCCACAGGTTTTGAGTTTCGACAGCCGCTCCAGAGATTTCTTTTAGAAAAAGTCACCACTGGCAGCACATTTCAGTGACATACAAAACTTGCTTCCTTGTGTGACATATTCAACCTGCTCAACAAGCTCAATCTGTCACTTCAGGGGAGAACAACAACTGTGTTCAAGTCGGCAGATAAAGTGGCTGCCTTCAAAGCCAAACTGGAATTATGGCGGCGATGAGTGAACGTTGGGATTTTTGACATGTTTCAAACATCAGCAGAGGTTTTGAATGAGGCTGAGCCAGGGCCTTCTTTCTCCCAGCTAGTGCACGATCACCTATCTCAGCTTTCAAATGAGTTCGAGCATTACTTCCCAACCACAAAAGACCCCGAACTGGGAAGGAATGGCTCTGCAACCCACTCGTGAATAAGCCAGGGGAATCGACTTTGTCTGTGCTAGAGGAGGATCAGCTGTTTGAGATCTCAAATGATGGTGGCCTTAAAAGTATGTTTGAGGCAACTCAAATCTCCATATGTTTTGGATTAAAGTCAAGGCTGAATATCCTGAGATAGCCACAAAAGCACTGAAAAGCCTGCTTCCATTTCCAACATCCTGTCTTTATGAAGCAGGGTTTTCTGCAGTGACAGCAACCAAACCAGATTACGGAGTAGACTGGACATAAGCAACACACTTTGGGTGTCACCATTTCCCATCACCCCCACATGGGACCATCTAGCTGCCAGACAAGCTCAGGACTCACACTGATTGTGCATTATGGTGAGTTGTATAATCATTTCATTATATATTACAATGTAATAATAATCAAAATCAAGTGCACAATACATGTAATGCACTGGAATCATCCCGAAACCATACCCCCCACACCGTCCGTAGAAAAATTATCTTCCATGAAGCTGGTCCCTGGTGCCGAAAAGGTTGGGGACCTCTGCACAAGGGGGGAACAAGTCCCCTGCAGGCCATGCCACCTGGGCTCCAGGACAGACTGGTGCCTGAGCACCAGTGGACAAGGAGATGGCCTGCCTGAAGCCAGCAGATGGGCACTACCCACCTAGTGTGCCCCTCCAGCCACCTAGCCAGCCAGTCCCCTAATAAGAGCCACCAAAACGTAGGACTGATAGGGTGCCCTTCCAGCCTGACCAAAATCCCTGCACTCACCCAGCAGGACCACTGACAACTGGTTTTGCTTTCTGGGCAAAAGTGATGGAAACCTGGCCAAGCAACCCCAGGGAGGGCTCCGTCTCTAGGGAGATGGGCAGAGCTGTTTGGCAAACATGGACAAGCACAGACATGTAGTTTGCATCCAAAGAGGGAAGGGAAGGACAGGTGGAGAGGGAGAGCCTAGACCCATGAAAATCAGGAATGCCAAGACCCAGGCCCAGCCACGGCCCGGGGGAAATGGCCAGATCACAGGAAGAGAGAGACGACTGTTTAGCTAAGGCAAGGCAAACCCTTGGCATAAAAGAGGGGCAAGCAGGAATAAGGACAATGGGCAGTCATGGGGAGACAGAAGGTTTCTGGGGGACGAAGAGGATGTGAGACAGAAAAGGGGGAGAGATTAAAGAGAAATGGGGAGTGGGGGAGACAGAGCACCCAGGGCAGCCAGTGCAGGACCAGCAGAGCCCCCCACCTGGCCCTGGCTGCACACGCAGAGAGACGCTGCAGCCCCGAGGCCACGTCCATAGGATGCAGAGGAAGCGCCCCACGTCTTTTCTCAGGACAGATGCTGGGAAATGAAAAGTCCAGGCCAGGGCAGACTGGGTAAGGCGTATGTGGCTATCAGCTGCACGCCTTAAAATTGGACGCCCTCCCCCACCTAAGCCCAGACATCAGCTGCTGTAGTCGCACAATCTTCACATTCCCTCCTGATAAAGTGGGGCCGTGAAAGATGAATTTCAGGGTGTCCATTTGGGGAGCTCATGTTTTGGGGCCCAGACCTGCCTCCTTGCTGAGCCATCTTGGGCTTGGAGGGGGAGAAATGAGGCATGAGTCCCGGAGAACCACTCCGAAAGTGACCAAGGGTGGCGTTTACCCAACTCTTGGGACAAGGGAGTCAGACCCCATCCATCTGTCCCAAGCCTAAAGGCCCGTGCCACTCTGGTTTAGCTTGGTTTTTCAAGCCAAATCAGATAAATATCACCTTTCCTCAGGTGTTTTTCCTGGTTTTATCATCTCCATGTAGCCCAGCAACAGAACAGTCCTGTGTTCTCCAGATCAGGGAGGCCCCCACCCAGCTTTGGAAAGACAACTAAAAAGGGTAAGCAGGCCGGGTGCGGTGGCTCACGTCCGTAATCCTAGCTCTCTGGGAGGCCGAGGCGGG
>NW_012149186.1:1728041-1738640 GCF_000956105.1 Propithecus coquereli
TGCGAACAGGAATGAAACAATTGTTTTAGAGCAATACGTAGAGAAAAGATCTGGGCATTTTGTGGGTCACAAGCCCAGCATGTGTCTACAGGGTGATGGGCTGCACAAGACATAAATGCAGCTGTCACTGGGTCACCCCCAGACACCTGTGACTCCCTTTGGCAGTTTTTGTGCATGTCTTCCCCTGGGATAGGCCCTAGAACTCCATGCAGAGACCTACCCTGGGGCCCCTGGAGTTCCCTAACCTGCATGCCAGAAAGCCAGCAGTGCCCAGAGGTTACACCCCCACCCCTGGGTGGCCCTTACTTTGAGGTGGAAGTTGCACCCTGGCGCTCCCCTGTGGCATCTGACTTGGCCTAAAATCACACCCTTGCTTGCACCTTCCCTAGCTCACCCCTCCTTAATAACTCCAGAATCCTCCTCTCACCATGAGCTTCTTGGGAACCCGACCCGAGATTAAGCCATGGTGGGGGATGGCGTGGTCCTCCTTAACGTGGCTCTGGGAACCACATTTTCAGAGGCCCGTGGCCAGAGGCACATGTTCCACACTGAGAGTGAGGGACTTGGAAAGAGGCTGGATAAGGGATTTTTAAGGAACTAGGATATGGACCATGACCACAGCCAAGCTGGCAGGGCAAGAGCTAGCCCCTGCATGTAGCCATGGGAGTGGGGACCAAGACCACCAGCATGTGCCGACACTAACTTGGTGCCAGGAGCGTTACATGAGTTACCCCATTTCATCCTCATAATACACCTGTGAAGGAGGCACCATCGTCATCCCCATTTTACAGAAGAGAAAGTTTAGGGTCAGTGAGGCTAGTAACTTGCCCAAGATCTCATGGATGTAGCTGTGGAGAAGGGTTCAAATCCCAGCTTTCGGCCACTAGCTGTGGTGGCCCGCCCCATGGCCCGAGTATTAGGACCTGTAAGGCGAAGGCCCCCTTCAGCCCCAGCCAAATGGATCTAGCACGTCTAGGGGAGGTGACATCACAGTGGAACAGGCCCACTCTGGCTCTTCTTCCACCCCCAGCACTGTGGCCTCAGGCAGCAGCGGCAGCTCTGCTCCGGCAGGAACAGCTTCCTCCCCAGTTTGGATTAATAGTTTCTTGTGAGGTTGATGGCAACCTGAGGGCAAGACAAGGGACACACACCTTGGGTCTTGGCCACAGCACAGGCACACCCACAGGTGACAAGCTCCAGAAAGCCATGCTTCACCTGGGGACGCAGCCCACCGTGGAAGGAGGGTGGGTGGGCAGAAGTGAAAGGGGAGTCCTGCAGCGGCTGTGAGTTCTGGGACTCTGGGGGTTTATGCTCCAAAGGACAGAATTTACCAGGACAAAATAAACAAGACCGGCCAGGACCAATGCCCCTTCTCTGATGGGGCCCAATCTGACCTTCGAACTTACATTTATTTTAAATGTAAAACAAACAAATCAACAGTCAAATACAACACCTCCTAGAGTGGGGCCTGAAAGGGACCCCGACTGGATTCCAAGGGAAGGAGCGCTGTAAACTAAGCCAGTGGCCGTGCTCTAGGGCCCTAAACCACTGCAGGCATCAGGCCTGGCCCAGGAGGGGCCACGGCCAGGGGGTGGGGAATGGGTCTCCAGGTCCAATTCAGAAATTAAGCTGCAGTCGCTCCAGGCAGAGCCGTTGGCAGCAGCTGTGCAGCCTGGGCTAGCGAGACCAGGGAAGTTGTTTATCCAGGACGGTGGTCTGGGGGCCCAGGCAAGACACAGGCTGGGCTGGAGTCCAGCACCACTCTGCAAATGTTCGTGTTGGTCACAGTGTGCTGAGCGGGCCAGTCAAGTGGCCCCATGCCAGGCCCAGCCCTGCCTGCCATCACAGCGTGCCAGGTGCATGGAGGTGGCAGACTGGCACACAGCCAAGCAGAGCGGACGCCTGCGAATCTGCATATGACGGAGGAGAAAGTCCCTTCGTGAAATGGTTTCACTGGTCCCAGCCAAACCCTGTGGCACGTGACCCTTCCCCTGACCCTCCCGAACCTACCACCTGCCTTCTCTTGTCGCAGCCAGCGGCCTCACCCTCCACTTGCACAAACTGGAAACCTCAGCCTCCTGGAACTCCTCCTCCTTCCCAAATCCACCGCACACGTGTGTGTGTGCATGTGAGAGAGACGTGCACACGCATGTGAAGCCAGCCCCCAGCTGCGCTCTCCATCACAGCCCCTCCTTGGTGTCCCCACCACATCTTCCTGGGCTCCTGCCTCCTACCTCTTCTGTGCCAATCTCTTCTCCGTTGGCAGCCAAAAGGATTTTTTTTTCTTTTCTTTTCTTTTCTTTTTTTTTTTTTTTTGAGACAGGGTCTTGCTTTGTCACCCAGGCGAGAGTGCAGTGGCGTCACCACAGCTCAGACTGCAGCCTCAAACTACTGGACTCAAGCAATCCTCCTGCCTCAGCCTCCCAAGAAGCTGGGACTATAGGCAGGTGACACCACACCTGGCTAATTTTTGTTTTTTGTAGAGACGGGGTCTTGCTTTGCTCAGGCTGGCCTCAAACTCCTGGCCTCAAACAGTCCTCCCACCCCGGCCCCCCAGAGTGCTAGGATTACAGGCGTGAGCCACCGCGCCCGGCCAGATATTTCTAAATTGAAATCTGGACCCACCACCCCTTCCACAGCTCCCCAAAGTCGCTTTCCTCAGTCACACTAGCATCTTCACACTGGGGACCCCTTGCCAGCTTCCCAACCCAATAAGCACCCCCACAGGGCCTCCACTGCAGTGGCTTGCCATGGCCAGGTAGAACAGGCACCTCCAACCTCTGTCCAGGCTGTTCCATCTGCCTGGAAGGTCATTCTCCGCCTCCGCCCACCTGTCCAGCCCCGCTGGGTGAAGGGCCCCTCCCCCATGTCCCCACAGCCATTTGTTCTCTCCCATGTGGCCCCACCAGGCCGGGGCTCCTGGAGCCCTGTGGCAGGGCCAGGTGCATGTACCCATGTGTCACTCCCCAGAACGTGAGATACCTGCCCTGACCACACACAGAGGGACCGGCAGGCCTAGGTCCCCAAGAAGGGGTGCACTGCACCCACAGGAAAGACATGTTTCTGGGTAAGAATGGCCCATCTTGTAGCTTTGGGAGGCATCTGGCATGCCTTTCTCACCTGTTCTTCTGGCCTATTAGAATGCCACTCCTGCTTTAAAAATTAACCCATTGTTGCACGAGTCGTTTCCAACTCAATGAGTACCAGGTCCTTGAGGATGGGGAAAGGCAAGGCAGCTTTCGGGTCTTGGGTTCCCAGGTGCAGACAGGGCCCCAGGAACAGGGCCAGGTCAGGGGCCCTGACACCACCCTAACCCTTTGGCTCCTCCACGGGTGGACTGGGGGATTCTGTCCCAGGAGCCTGGGATCTCCAACACCAAGTCCCAGGACAAGGACACAAGCCCACATCCATCCTCTGCAGGCCTTAAGAAATCCTTGGGCAATGAAGACAGGCTGTCCCCTGGCCCCCACTGCCTGGCCCATGTCAGGTCACATTGGCAGGACTGGCCAAACCCCCACAGCCTCCCAACTAGGGCCATTTCCCACCAGGTGGGAGTCCCCACCCCACGTCCCACAGCTAGTCTCCTTCCCTGTCCCCATCCCCTCCTGCCCTCCCACCTTCCAAGAACTGCACCAGCTGGGAAGAAATCCTTAAGACAAAGGAATGAGGTGAGGATGGTGCAATTTCAGGTACTGCAACATATTTGGGGGCCAGTGGCTGGCCGCCTGTCTCCTCTTCCTAAGGCCACCCCTTGACACAATGACCTGCAAGGGGGGCTGGCTCTTGGCAGTGCCCCTGGAAGCCTGCAGCCCTCTGTGACGCTCAGCACCCCTCCATCCCACCACACACCGGGAGCTCGGCTGGGCAGGGCAGCCTGGCTCATTCCCCATGGAATCCACAGAAGCCGGAATAGAACACGCTTAATAAATTCTTCTTGGGCACAACTGCACCGAACCGGACAGGCGCGTGCTGCAGGGAGCAGCGCGGACGCAGCCGGCCCTAGCTGTGACTCTCAGCCCAACACTTCAGGCTGTCCAGCGTGGGCACAGCAGCTACAGCCTTGCCAAATGTCTGTTGTTTCATCTGTAAAACAGGGTGAAGAGGTGAAGACTCAACAAGGTAAGGTGTTAAGCTCAGTATGTGGCACATAGGAGGCTTCTGGCAATGTCAGTCCCGTTCCCTAAAGACCAGGCAGTCCCTGTCACTGCGGCCCCACACTTCGTGTCGGGAATTCATTATTTCTCGGTATTGCTTTAAAATAAAGCCACTGAGAGTCCAAGGGGAAAATATGGCAGAGTTCTGGGGGCAGGTTGAATAGAAGGTCAAGTTTTTTACAGAAAACTCAGATGTCCCTTGTGCACAGTGCTGAAACCCTGTCTCAACATTCAAAGCCCGGAATGTGCAGAAATGTGGCCCTTGGGGAACAAGCCCTTAAAAACCAGCCTGGCTACATGGGGCAGAAAGCCCCAGGCTGCAGTCCTGTGGCCTGTATGCAGCTGGCATGCAGATGAGAGTTGTGGCCAGCTGCCAGTGGGTCCAGGGGGCACGGGGTCCCCATTGTCCCTGGCCCTGGTCTAGGGCCAAGTCCGTGGGTCCAGGTCAGCTCCAGGGGCTGCGGCTCCTCACTCAGGGGCTGCGCTGGAGCAGCCGCAGCAGCTGGGACGCCGCAGGGACTGCATGACAGCCCGCAGCGGCCCCCTCCGGCCCTCCGCAGACAGGCTGTCCTCGCTGGGGGGCGCCCGCTGCAGCTGTTCAAACTGCATCTCCAGGTGCTTCTGGATGGCCACGCCGAGCACCTCGGGGTCCACCGCGGCTCCGTACACCTCCCACGTCATGCCTTCGGCATCCCATCGCACCTCCCGCACAGGGGATGGCGCCTCCTCCAAGCTGGACCCCAGAGCTACCTCTGGGAATATGTGCAGGGCCACAGGTGCTTCCACGGATGGGCTGGTGGCCACATCCTTGCAGGCTGCCACTGGGGCTACCTGCACGCCAGCATCCTGGGCTGACGGAGGGGATGCCACCGCAGGGGCCAAGTCACTGGCTGAGGTCATGGTCCACACATCTTTGGTCCTGGAGCCGGGCTCTGTGGCCAACCCAGTGGGACCCCAAGGGTGGGCACAGCAGTAGGAGTGCCCAGGGAGCCCCCCAGGCAACTTACAGTGAAACTTCACCCCATGCTGAGCTTGTAGCCCAGACTCGCTCACTGATGCCACTAGTTTGGGAAACGCCAGGATCCCTGTGGCAGGCAGGGCGTGACAGCAGCCGCCAGCCCCCTCCTTACTCATG
Organism: Propithecus coquereli; assembly: GCF_000956105.1. Taxonomy (NCBI): domain Eukaryota; kingdom Metazoa; phylum Chordata; class Mammalia; order Primates; family Indriidae; genus Propithecus; species Propithecus coquereli. Next base: position 1,733,331 of record NW_012149186.1, read on the forward strand.
CCACAGAATAGAGCTGCGGGGGGCAGAGCATGGCAGGAGGTGGTGGCTGGCTGCCCAGTGGCTTTGGGCTCAGCCTGGGGACTGCTGCTGCAAGTAGCTGTGCCTCCCAGGTCTGGTGACAGCACCTCCACCTGACTCTCCCCCAGCATCCAGGCTGGGTTAGAAGTCCCATCCTCTGGAGCCGGGTCCCTGTCCAGGTCTGCAGGGAACTGGCCACGCTGGTCAGAAGAACCGCCAGGCTGCAGCTGAGCCCTGTGGACAGGGGAGCTGCCAAGGGCCACGCAGCTGAGGCTGGCCTTCCGAGCACTGCTGTGACCCCGCATCTGGATGCTATGGACCAGGTCCGAGTGGCTCCTCTGCACGGCAGTGGCACCAGTGGCCCGCAGGCGACACAGGTCACCACTGCCCATGGTGGACACATTGCCCACAGTGCTGCTCCGCCAGTGGCCCCCAGCACCAGGCTGTGGCCGTGGGCTGGAGGCCTGTGCTGGCTCCACGCTCTCAGCTGGGCGCCCCTCTTCCTCTGGGGCCTGGGGACTAGTGCTGGCCTCGCCCGGTTGGGCCTGCCACACGGTGCTGCTGGCACTCTTACGCAGCTCAGGCCTCTGCCCTCGGCCTTCACCCAGCAGGCTGGAAGAGCTCCGGGACAAGGGCTGCAGGTGGGGGCTCAGGGGTGCCCGGGCACCAGGCTCAGGGCCGCTGGAACTCATGGCTGCCTGCAGGAGAGATAAAGTGGGGAGAGAGGTTGAGTTGGATGGTAGCACCTCAGCCAGACACTGCTGTGAGCTCGCACAGTGCTAGGCCCACTGCAGGGACAGCTTCAGTCTCAGCCTGCCTGACTGGTCAGAACCATAAGCAAGGCAGTGACAAGACACCAGAGACTTCAAATCAAGGTCATCATATTATACACAGGGATGACACTGCAAATGTCTCATAGGCAGTACAGAGCAGTTAGACCTCGCCCTAGGGTAGGGTCCTGGAGACCACCCACCATGTCAGCTGATGACTCTCCACTAGCTGGCTCGAGGGGGAGGCGGAGGGAGTCCAGGGAAGAGGCCAGGTCTGCTGGGCCTGGCAGAAGGGACTGCGGCACTGGGGGTGGGGGCTGTGGAACAACAGCTCTCAGTGGATCAGCACAGAAGTACGCAGTATGTTAACAGCCTGCACAGCCTGAGTGGCAGATCCTAGCCTGCTTCCTCCTGGGACCGGCAGCATCCATCTCACTGTGGACTGGGGCCTCCTGGGAAGAGCAGGGGCTCATAGAAGCTTTGTGGGTTGAGGGAGCAATGAACAGAGACACTGCGAACTGCCCTGGGCTCTCCCGGTGCCCCCTCCCCATCCTTTCTGGCCCAGCCTCGCTGAGCTGTCATGTCTCTGGGGCTCAGTTCCCTGACTCCCGCCCCTAACTCCAGGGGCAGGGAGAGGCCCTACGCATCAGCCTTTGGCACGCAGGACCCACTCAGGATTTGTTCATTCACTCCACAGCCACCTCCTGAGACCCTACCACATGCCCAGCCCTGGGTCTGGGGAACACGCAGCTCAGTTAGATCTAGCTCTATCCCTGGAGATGGTGGGCTGGTAGCGAGGCACTCAGAGCACGCCTGCTGTACGTCTGACTGAGAGAACGAGCACATACAAGAACAAACCCGCAGAGGAGGGCACTGAGTGCCAAAAGCAGGGTGTGAGGGAGGGCACGCCAAGGCAGGACAGCTCACTTTGGGTGATGGATCAGAAAAGGCTTCCTGGAGGACCAGCCGTGTCAGTCGGGCCTGGAGAGAGAGGAGGGAGAAGGCGGCCAGATGGAAGGAACAGGAGAGAGGCCATGTGCTCAAAGCACATGATGGGAGTGGTAGGGTCAGGGTGTCTGGGCCCCCAACCCTAGACAAAGCTGTGAACTAGGGAGATCACTCCAGAACTCCCTGCCAGGCAGGACCGGCTGGAGAAACAGGGTGGGGACAGCAGGCAACAGTTGCATTTGGGCAATCCCAGCCCTGCCCTCCCACCCCTGAGCTGATAATGACTGTCGGGAAACTCACCATCCTGGCCAGGTGAGCAAGACTACCCAAGAGGGAAGGTGGGAAGGGCTCCAGAAATCAATTTCTGTGTAATTACAAACTTCGTTTTATCCCAGCACTCAAGAGACAGCTGGTGGCTGTTGGAGCCACAGTGAGGACGATGCCGGAGCCAGAGTCCCTGAGAGTCCAGTTCTGCACAACCTCCCGTGATGATGGAAAGGTTCTACCCTGTGCAGCCCAATAGGTAAGCACTAGCCACATGTGGGTGCCGAGCACTTGACGGGTGGCCACCACAACTTAGAAACAGAAAGCTTAATTTTATTTAAATTTAAGTAATTTAAATCTGGCCACACATGGCTAACGGCTACCACACTGGACCATGTAGCCCTGGACACAGCCCCAGCCTGGTAAGGTCTGTCCCATCCTGGCTGCTTCTTGCAGCCAAAGCCAGCCTGGTCCCTGAGAGGGTCAGGAAAAGGACGAGTAGCCAGGAAAGGACTCTGCCAGGCCTTGCCCTCAGGGAGCTCTAAGATGGATGTACAGACAGAGGAGGGCAATAAAGCCAGTGATAACTGTAGTGATGATAATAAGAGTGACAGCTCCCAGCGCATGATCACGCACCGTGTGCCACATCCTTTGCACACATTGTCTCATTTAATTGTCAGAGCAACCTCACAAGCTATGTCATTATCCCCATTCTATAGACAAGGAGACCAAAGCTCGGAGGGATTCGGAGACTTGCCGAGGGCACACGGCTGGCGAGTGTCAGGAGCTCCTCCCCATCTGAGCACTGTGCAGACCTCCATCCTGGCAGTGCTCACCCACCAAAAAAGTTGTCTTTTTACGTAATTGGTGCCCTGGCTTGACTAGAGAGCCAGCACCCAGCCCAGAGCCTGGCACCGGCAATGGTGCTCATGACATGCAGTGGAACAGTCACTGAGTGGACCCCCACCTGCTCCTTAGCAGCTTCTGGGGCTGCCCGCAGTAAGGAGGGCAGAAGGTGTACCCGCTGGCTGGGAAGGCTGTGGTCACTGGCAGCCCCTGGCAGGTAGACAAACACCCCGCTGCAGGTCCAAGAATGCCAAGAAGTCCCATCTGGACAGCCCACACCGTCTCTGGCTGTGCCCCACCACCTTGGGCCCTCCTAGGGAGCAGGGCCATAAAGGTCCAGGCCAGTAGCCCCTAGCCCCTGAGAAGACAGGTGGGACGGGGCGGGGGGTACCCTCAGACACCTACCGAGACCTAGTGAGAAGCCATCAGTCATGAGGGTCCCACTGTGCCTATCCAGGGCTAGCCATCACCCAGAAAGATCCTAGTGGGGGGCTATGTAATTGTTGGTTCCCTTCCCAAGTGTCAGATGACAAAACTGAGGTCTGGAGCAGTTGAGAAATGTCAGAGAAACCACAGCTGAAAGTGGCCAATTCAGAACCCCAGAAGAGCATCCTCCTACAATGTACATTTTAAATGTCCAGAATGGCACGCCCACCCTGCCTTTATAACCATGGTAAAGGTTCTGGTTTCACCCTAAGGAGACCCTGGGAAGAAATTTTAGCACAAGACAAGAAACAGGCACATAGAAGTATCCAAGACCCCTAGTGTTCCTTGAATGATACCTTAATGTTCTCTCTCCTGCCCCCTTTGATGTCAAAGTTGCGATGGCTGTGGCTGATGTCCTGGGCCAATGCCAGGCTGTCCTGCTGCCTCGGGTTCTGCTCGTCAGCAACGGGAAGATCAACCGGCCTCACATGCAGCAACTGACCGTCATTTGCAGTAAAAGCCCCAGTTCTGCAGACACTTCCAGACTAGACAACCAAAAAGACTTGGTCAGAGGTTCCAACTCCCTCTATGTTGCCCCAGCAGAGGGGCCCAAGCCTTTGGGACATGCCCAGGGGGACTATCAAGGCCACCACAAATGGATTCTATCTCCAACCACACGGTGGCATCCATATAAGTCCCCTTTTGTTAAGCAGCAGGCATTAGCTGATAACTTCTGTATCCAGCAGAACCAAAACAGGAAAATCAAACCCACATGGTCAGGAGGAAAAACTGGTTACATGCTAAAATATAGACCTACCTCTCAGGGACCAGGCAGGAATGCACACCCCACAAATCCCTCATTGCATAGTAGGGGTTTGGCAACCTCCGGCAGGTGGTTTAATCCATCCCAGAGCAAAAGGGGGCCTGGCAGGAACACACAGGGCCAAAGTTGGGCCGTGGGCAGGGAGTGCCCCTGAAAGGGAGTGTCTGGAGAGGACAAAACCTGCCCATCACAGGGGGATGAAGGTGCCTTTAGGGCAACATGCCCCAGGTCACAAGCTCTGCCAAAAAGGATCCTGGGGTAGCCGTGGGACAATGGTCCCGCGGACATAGCTCTCCTCATAAGAGGCCCAGGCTCCCAACGGCCTCTGAGCTTCCTCCCCAGGAAGGATTTGCCCGCTCTCCCTGGGGGCACCTAGCTGACAGGCACTCATGCCCCGACATGGGTACACACCCCACTGTGGACGCACCAGAGGCCGACTTGGACGTGGACGCACAGGCCTGTTTGCGGTGGAAGCCTGCAGGAAATAGCGTCTACACAGCTGCACTCCGCAGGCCAAGCTGCGGGGCCAAAGGCCTGAACACACCACGCCACGCGGCCTCCCCCAGCGCAGGGCTCCCCGCCCGCCCCTACCGCACAAAGCCCACCCCAACCCTTAAGGAGAAGGACCTCAGCAAGGCCTGGGCTACAGACCTTCCCCGCAGCAAAGGCAGCGACTGAAGGGAGACGGGGCTGTGGGCTGGGAGGGAGGATGCGGGGCAGGAGGCGCAAAAGGGCACCGGAGGGGTGGGCCGGGCTGCGGGCAGTGGCAGGAGGGTGCAGTGGAGGATGGGGATGGCACAGCAGGAATCGCAGAGGGAAGCGCGCAGGAGCAGGGGAGGCCGGAGGAGACGGGGTCCTGGGTAGAGTAATGAAAAATGGGCGATAGGCAGAGGACACACGGAAGAGGGGACAGGCCAGGGCAGTGACGGGCGAGGTGGGAGGGGGACGCGGCCACCGGGCGCCGAGCACCTGGCGGGGCGGGACGCGGGGGTCGGGACGCAGGCAGGGGCGAGGAGTGGGCTCCAGGGCGCAGGGAGCGGGCGCCGCCCATCGCGCCCCTCCCCCCGGGCACCACGGAGCCGGCCGCTCACCCTGTCGCCCAACGGGCCGCGCAGGTCGGCGGAAGCGCTGCTCCTGCGGCCGCCACAGGTGCCCGGCGCGGCGGCCCAAGATGGAGCCGGAGCCGGACCGGCCCGGGCCCAGACGCCGCCCGCC
>NW_012149186.1:1739060-1765004 GCF_000956105.1 Propithecus coquereli
TTCCTCATAGCCCCGCCCCTCAACTCAGTCCCCTCCCGCACCACGCCCCGCACCGAGGTCTGCGGCGCCGCTGGCGACCCCGTTCCTCACAGCCTGGCCCCCCTGTCCTTCATCCTGCCTCGCCTCTCGCAGTTTTCTGTCCCCCGTCCCCGCCCTCGAGACCCCCTTCCTCTAGGGCCCGCCCCCTCGAATACCAGGCCTGGTCCCCGCCAGCCCCGGACTTCCTAGACCCGCCCCCATGGACTGGGGATTCTCCAAGCCCTGGACCCCACAGTCCCATACCCTCAGCTCCACCCTCACGGCCGCCAGGCCTGACCCTGGTCCACTGGACTCCAGGCTCCCGGCCTGCTCCCTGGAGCCCTCCACCCAGCCCCCACGACCCCAATCTCGAAGACACCTTCCCCAAGGTTTCGTCCTCAGCCCCGCCCCTCGGGGCTCGTAATCTACCGCCACTTTCCCGGCCCAAGTCCCTATCCCCACCCTTGCCCCCAAGCCTGCCTAACTGGAGGCCTTTAATCTCCCGGCCGGCCCCACAGACTCCAGTAGCCAGCGTGTGCAGGGACCGTGCGGGGGTGAACCGACCCCACCCAAGCCCGCAATTCCCTGTAGCCCCGAAACTCCCTCCCTCGCTTCTTCCCCGCCCCCTGACACCTGGAGCGGGTCCAGGCCATGGGATCGCCTGTTCCCGCCCTACGGGGCTGGAGGCCTAGGCATTAAGTTCCCGCAATATCCCTGAGTCTCTGACAGCCGCTGGTGGCCTAGGGGCGCGAAGGTGAGGGACAGGCAGCCACCTGCCCAGGCCTGCCAGGACCCCTTCTGTCCTCAAGGGATTCCTGCTACGCACGCCCAGGGCCAGGAAGTAAGAGGAGCCTGTGCTACCTCCTGGCCCCCGTCTCAGAGAACTGGGTCCCAATGTGGGCCCTCCTCCTTTGTCGCCAGCCCTGAGGACCTCCTACCTGTTTGCCCAGCCCTTTGCTGAGGGATCTGCACAGCTCATCCCTCCCAGTGACCCAGGATCCAGCACCACCTCTGCTTCTGCTCCAGTCTCGGGGGCTGGGGGCTCAGTCTGCACAGGAGACTGGCAGATGGCTACACCCCAGGCCCAAGAGGGGAGTCCAGGTAGGGGCCCTAGGCTCCCAACTCCCCAGTACACACAGCCTGCCCGAGGGATCCTGCCCAAAGGGGGCAAATAAGAAATTTGTTTGCTGAGGCCACTACCCACTTCTGCCCCTGCCCAGGAATTAGGCCCCTCCCTCCACATCTCAGGAATCTCACTCATATTTTTAGTGAAGTCAGCTGAGCCCCAAGAAGGGGTAAGCCAAGTGTGGTTACACTGAGAGTTGGTGCCAGATCCAGGCCTCAGACCTGGGGCTCCCAGCTCCCTGGGCGTCCTGAGAGCCCTCCAAGAACCTCACCAAGTGTGTTTCAAGGAAGCCTGCTTGGGGTTGGGTGTCAGCAGATGTCTGCCATGCCGGACACTCACAGACACCGCCTGGCTGAACTTCATCACCTTAGCCTTGGACTCTTGTCCCCCTTCTTCCATTCGTGCCTGGCAAGGAGGCACCTCTGGTTGTGGCAGCTGCCCAGGGAGAGCCTAGGATGGGGAGTCAGACATGAATTCCAGTACCAACTGCCCCCATAGTGGCTGGCTCTGCAATCCCATGCCCAAGCGAAACTGTTCACCTGTCTGGGCACTGGTTTCCTCATCTGCAGAGTGGCAGTGACTATACCTGCCTCACAGGGCTGGGGGGACGATGGTATTTGTGAAAGCAGGTGTTCTCGCTGCTATCAGTCATTCGATCAAATGTTTACCGAGCTCCTCCCGTGTCAGGTTCTGGAGGTACAAGCTAGTGCTGCGCCTGGGGAGGACGGGACGGGGATGAGCAGACTGCTTTGGCAGAGAGCGGTGGCTCTGGCCTGAGGACCATGTGGGCCAACTGCCACTTGCTGAGACTCTAAAGCCTGGCAGAAGAGCAGCAAGTGTGGGGTGTGCTCTGGGATGTTTGAGACACCACGTGGAGAGGTGGGCAGTGTGCACATGCATGACTGGAGTTTCCCAGGAGGTCTGGGCATTGCGGGCATGGGGGGTGGCCCTGAAGCCAAGGGTGGCTCAGGTCTCCAGGGAAAGAGTGGAGTGAGAAGAGGGCTTAGGACCCGGCAGTGCGTCTCTGGGTGGCAAAGGAGCAGCCAGAAAGGACAGAAGGAAATGGGGGCATTGCAGTGACACCAGATGCTTAGAGCAAGCAGCTTCAGTGAGGTGAGCGAGGCAGAAGCCACCGGAGTGGCCTGAGGACGAGCTGGAGGGGAGAACTGGAGACAGTGCGTGTGCGGACAGCTCTTCTGAGCACAGCCGTAGAGGGGGAAGAAAGAAAGGCGTCACTTGGAAAGGGATGTGGGGTCAAGAGAGGTGGGTTCACTTTTGTTTCTGCTTGTCTGCCTGCTTGCTTTTAACGCGATGCATCGTGTCGCAGGTTTCCTTGACTTCGAGCAACGGAAAACAAGTCTGGGTACCTTCGGCAAAAGGGGACAGTGTCTGAAGATTGCAGGGAGCCCCAGAAGCTGATGCTGGGGAGCCAGCTGTGGTTCTTCAAGGCACGAGCCAGGTGACCCCAGACTCCAACAGCTGGAGCCACTTGCTCCACGGTGTCACTCTGCCACCACCACCGAAGGAAGGATTCCTGTCCTTTGTCCTTGGTATGTCTCTCAGCTCAATTCAAAGTCCCAGTGGAGTAGGAGCTCATTTGGCCAGGGTACAGCCACATGTCCTCTGTCCTTGCATGGACATGCATGGAGGAATACCTGGCCAAGTGCCTTTAGGGGCACCCACTGCCCCACCGAGACTGAGGCTTGCAGTCTGGGTGGCCAGAAACAGACAGATACCCACTGCACGTTGTAACAAATTGAGCATATTTGACAGCTTGCGAGGACCCACAGAGAGGGAGTGGATGGAAATAAAGGAGCGGGAATCGCTGCTGCCATCAGGTCCCCAAGGGACTGAAACCAGGAAGGAGTTAAATAGGAAGAGGGGCGGATGGCTTCTTACGAAACAGAAGGGCAAGAAGAAATGATGGGGGTTACTGAGGTAGTATAATCTCTCCTCTTGGGAAAAAAGGTTGCTAGCAGCCCTACGTCCAGATCCTGACATCCTTGGATCTGAAAATCCACAAATCAAATCTTACTGACCCTGTTCGAAAATCCTGGGTCGGAGGGAGAGCTCTCAGAGGGGCCAGCTTGTGCCAACTCCTCTTCCCGGGAGGGTGGGGGCACCGCGCTAGGACAGAGAGTGGGGAACAGTTGTTCCCCAAAGGAAGGGCAAGGTGCTCTTGCCAGATGAAGGGAAAGTGACACTGAGCTGGCCCAAAGCACAAATGAGCACCGGGGACATCTGTGGGAGTCTCTCAGGAAGAAGACACGCTGAGAGTTGGGGTGTGTCAGTGTGTCACTGATGCCTAAGGAAGAGAGAGCTTTGACTCAGTCAAACAGCATCTGCTTTTCTGACAGGAATCTCCTGGAGTGCAGGAGAGCCCTCTAGCCCAGGATCCCTATGTGGAAAGGCTGTCTCTCTGTGTGACGACAGGACGCTGAGTCCCCGGGCCCAGGCACATAATAGATGCTGGGTAGATGCTGGCTGGATAAATGGATGAATGAATGAATGGAAGGTAGTTTGTCCAGAAAGACCTGTAACTACTTCAGTCTAATTCCACAGACATTTTCCTGAGTCCCTAACAACTGCGAGTCCCAGGCTGGAGCGGGCAGCACAGGCAGCATCAGAGGTGCCTCGGTCCCCAGGCCTGCACGATCGGTATTCAGGGAAGGCGATGGCGGATGCACACGCGACGGTCAGGTCACAGGGAGTGGAGGGAACAGGAGCTGGGGCACTCAGAGGAGAGCCCTGGAGTAGACGTCTGAGGCTTTTTGGCTTCCCAAAATCCATCCCCCCGTTTCGTTTGGGGGATCACCCTGAGACAGACTGCCACTTGTCCCCCAATATTTATTTTCCCCTTCTAAATGATAGAACCCCTCTAGCCGGGAACATGAGTGCCCAGAACAGTGGCCACGTTTCCCAGGCCCCACGCAGCCAGCGTGCCGTAGCACCAGGCACTGACGCAGAGGTGTTAGCGACAGTGATGTGAGCAACTTCGCAGTCACGCCCTTTAGGAGGAACGTGCCTTGCCCCTTCCCTCTCCCAGGTTGGAATGAAGTCATGGTGCCGAGCGGTTTGTACCCTTTAGGAGAAGGCAACACAAACTAGCCTACGTCCCAACGGAGTATGTTTGGCTGTCAGCCCTGGATGATCTATGACCAGGTTTTACATGAAAGAGAAATTAACCTCTAGCCTATTTAAACCACTATTCGTGATGAGAGCTCTCTCACAGAAGGAAAGCCTATACACTAATTAACAGAATTCTCTACCTGGAGGAGAGGTGCTTCGGGTAACAAAACTACAAATGTGTTTGAAGTACTGTACTTAGATACGGCAGGCTGACAATCCTCGTTAGGCCATGCCTGAGCAGTTGAACTGATGCCTCCAATAGCTTGGAAAGGCAGCCTTAGCTCTAAAGGAAATGGTTGAAAATTTCAGCATGTTGGTGTTTGTTGGATGCTTCTTGCCACTCTCAACAAAGTGCTACCTGAGCCAGAAGCACTGGACGGAGCTGGCAGAGCAGGCAGGCAGGGATGTAAGGGAACACAGCAGGCTGAGAGAAGCTCTCTTTGCCTGCGGGTTACAACCTAAGTTGAAAATCTGCTGCTTTTGTACCACAAACTGAAACTGAGGCAAACACAGGAGAAGTTTCTGAAGAAAGTGGTATCAGCAGGAGGCAGGGCTGTGGACCTTGGTCTTTCTCAAGCACTTTTGATTAAGGCTCTCAGCCCAGTGATGACAGCCCGCTGAGCAGCACAGACCAGATCGAAAATGTCGCCTTCCAGTCTGAGCTGAGTGTTTTGCTGGTCTCGAGTTGAGAAGAAGGGCAATGTCTAGAATATACAGGCTGGTAAATAAAAGGCCACAGTTTTTAGGCTTCAATACTATTACGGGTTGAGCATTCCTAATCCAAAATCCAAAATGCTCCAAAATTCAAAATATTTTGAGCACCAATGTCACACTCAAGGGAACTGCACATTGGAGTATTTTGGATTTTGGATTTTCAGATTAGGGATGTCAACCATATTACACACACACACACACACACACACACACACACAAATGAAATCCAAAACACTCTGGTCCCAAGCATTTCAGACAAGCGATACTCGACCTGTGCCTGCCTAAGAGCGTGCCTAGAAGCAACTAGGCAGAAGGCCACCTGAGATGTTGAGGGGTGTGTGTTACCAAAGAAAGCACGAGCCTGGCCAGCCGAGCCTGCATTTTTGACTCCTGAAAGCAACCACCCCCTCGCCACCAAACCCACACCAGGAAGAGGTGGGCTGCAGAAGCCGTGCAGCCCTGCAATGCCCACTTCAGACATGGCCATGGGAGACAGCAGACAAAGAGGAGACCACCAGGCCCAGAGAATCCACTCCCAGGGAGAAGTCCTGGAGAGAGGGGCTGTCATCCAAGGAATTTGCTCTGCTCCTCGGGAACCTTCACGATTTCTGCCCACCAGGATTTGATGGGTGCCGTTTTCCCTTCTCCCGGACGAGGGTTCCGCTGTGGTTATCTCATTCTCACTGACTGCTGCATAGGGGGTGTGAGGAGGCAGATCCTCGCTACTCAAGGTTTGAGGGCGCTGCACCAGAAGCAACCACATCCAGACCTGAGGTGCAGGCCATGCCACCCAGATCCTAGGCTGGGAGCTGGACGCAGGCACTGGACAGAGCTCTGGGGCTGTCTCTCCTGGGAGAGGACACGCAGACATTTGGCTGGCCAAAGGGACAGACTGGGGCTGAGGTTGCCACCTGCCCCCTGATCACCCTCATCTGCTATGTTTAAAGAATCCCTGTTTTTTATCTGGGGACATGGAAATCCAGAAAAAAAGGCTATAGTTCCTCATCTCCCAGAAGATATGTTCGGCCAAGTAACTGACCAGTGGGATTGAAGTGGGGGAGGTGAGCGCTCCTCTTACCCCTTTCCCGTTCCCACCGGCTGGCGGTGGGGGTGGGGGTGAAATATCTCACACCACCCAGCTAAATGGTACCCAGGGAGAGTGGAGCAGCAGGGTAGGAAAAAGCCTGGGCTCCCGGGCTGCTTACCTGCAGGCAGGTGCAGGAGAAAGAAATTTCTATCTTGCTTAAGCCAATCTTACTGGAAGTCTCTCTTCCAGCAGTTCAACACATATTCTAAAAGTTACTCACTCTCTCCTCCTCTCCGCCCATGTGCCCTGGGTGGGTCTCAGAGGAGAGGCACGTGGCGAGGCCTGAGCCAATCACTGCATCACCTCACCCTGGCCAGAGATTGTTCCGGATAAGCATCGTCCCACTTAGAGCCAATGATGAGCAATGAAGACTGTCTCTGGGAGTCCTAAGAAAGAAACTCACCCTTTTCCCCAAGAGGATGTGGGGACTGAAGCTGCTGCCACCATCCTACACATGGCCCAGTGTAGTGCCACACGGGGGTGACCAAGTGAGGATGTGCAGAGAAGCAGGGTCCTGAGTACATCATCTGAGCCTTGAATCCAGTGAAGACTAAGGCTGGTCCCATCCCTCGATATCTCAATTAAGGAAGACAATAAATTTTCTTTTTGTTCAAACTAGTTCGGGTTAGATTTCCACCCCTTGCTGCCAAAGTGTCCTCAGTGATACGATCATCAGCCAGAGCTGGGAGGATTGCGGAGGCAGCGTGAAGGAGGTGCCTGACTTCAGTCTTGACAGGTAAGTCCATGACGAGCTGAAGCTTGCTTGGGAGAAAATGTGTTTGTTATAAGGATGCATGTGGATTTGAACCAAAATTGGAAAGTCCTCAGAACTGGGCAAGATGGCTCCAGAAATATCCACTGCTCCATCTCTTCCTTCCTGGAGCTTCCTGGAGCACCTTCCTCCTGAATTTGCTCTGCCAGCTCTTTCCACCAACTGGCGCCCTATCCCGATGTGGATTTTCTGCTGCTTTGAAACCTTGAATGGCCACCACCCCAGCTCCTCCTGGCGACATCCCTTAATGCATCCTCCCCGCTTCTTCTCTCGCAGCTGGCTGTCTCACTCCTGCTGTGTTTCTCAACTCCCAGTTCAAGAAAAAGTAACCAGATAGGCATAGGTCATCCTTAATGCCAAACGAAAAATCACAAGTCCTGGTCAGCTAATGGATTTGGGGCCTGGTTCAGGGGCCCTCTCCAGTCCACAGTCACGTGGTCTAAATTCTGGCCACTTACTTGCTGTCCCCTCTGCTAGGGGACATGGCAGGCACCACTACCGACGTGCCTTGTATACCTACATAGAATTATCACATTAGGCATTACTCTTCTGATTTCAAGAAGCAAAGCCCAACTCAAATTGGCATAAGCACCAAAGGGACTTTTCTTTGTCTCTTTAAAGTGAAGAGTCCAGGGCAGCCAGGCTTGGCTGGAGCCACTGGTTTAAATGATGTCATCAGAATGTGGCACCTGTCCTTTCTTCTAGCCAGGCCCTCCCTACATGGAGACTCCGGAGTTAAGGAGAAGCAGGGTGACCCAATAACATGGCCTGAGAATAAGAGAGGACATGTGGGATTCATCACCAGAAGAAACAAGAATGGATGCTGAACAGGCGAAACAACAAACGTCCTCTGCAATCTGTAGCTCTGGCTGCCAACATTCACACATATCCTTCTTGCCATAAACACAGTTGTTAAAGTGTTCTTTCTCAAGATAATGCAATCCTACCATATACCACCAAAACGCTATTCATATCCACTGCAACAGAAGACAGTGCGGGACTTAGGTTCTCAACTAGTTGCCGCATCCAGCTCTAGGTCCGGAACCTCCGGGGTATGTGCAGTCCTTTCAGAGAGCCCAGAAAAAACTACAAGTGAAGCTCTAAGGACCTAGTTAGCAGGATCGAATGAGTGATCTCTTCAGGATGCCACCGCTGGGGCGTATCAATTCTGATCAGTCTCCAATTCGTCTGGATTATTCCACTCAAGATTCAAGTTTTGGAGCGAAAGCATCTGATTGGCCTCATCTGCACCCCGCACCTCCCCTTACCCCGGGAGATGCCAGCGGAGTGCACCTGGGGGACGAGGGAACGTGGTTGCGGTTACCGCGAGAGGGAAGCAAGGACGCGCTGGGACTTATGTGGGACACCCTCACGGCACGCATTTCTGCACCTCAGTGATGAGATGGAGACACTGCCTGAAGGGCTGGCCAGTGAGCAAGTGGCCAGGTCACCAGGCTTGTATGTGCCATCAATGGCGGCTCCAGATAGAAAGGTCTTCCCGATGCCTGCAGCTGTGGACTCCCAGTTCTCGTCGTGAGGGCCACTGGCACAGCCCTCGCCCTGAGGACTTGGGCACCACTGATGCCAGCTCAGGCCTAGGGCCCGGCTCCTCACTGGCATGATCGTGACCTTGCCTGGGGCCATGTCTGGGCACTGGGAAAGCCCCCCTGTGTCAGGATAGACTTGGTTATTCTGCACTAACAACCTCGTGAAAATGTCAGTGGATTAACTAAATGAAAGTCTATTTCTCATTCGTCCTGTATGTCAATCATAGGTTGACAAGAGCACTCTGTTCCTCACCGAGGCTTCTCGCCACACACTTTTGCACCACATCAAATCACACGTCCATGCCTAACCCCAAAGGGGGATTTGTACTACCTGCCGGAAAGGAGGAAAGCCAGATAGACTGGTCACACGCTGCACCGATGACAGCCACTACCCCATCGCTCTCCGCTCCGGGCTCCGAGCTTGAAGCAGAGGGTGCAGTCAACACAGCCAAGAGGAGGTGAGAGGGCCTTCCCAGGACACACGCAGGGAGGTACCAGTGTAGTCAAAGAGAGATGAAGGATGCTGAGTGACAGCAGCCCTAGATGTCCTCCCTGAGCCTTCTCTGTCTCCCCTAAGCCTGCTGCCACCACTCAGAGGTCAGACTTTACCGCTGCCACAGCCATGAAGGCTGTTCCAGAGACGACCAAAGCCAGCCAGCAAGGAGAAGCAGCAAGATGGCCACCCCCATCCCCACCACAGCTGCGAGGTGTGTGGAGGGGCACAAGGGGTGTGGCGCTGCCCAGCTCACCACTCTAGTCCCACCAAAGGAATCACAAAGAGAGAGACAGTGTTTTGGTCAGCATTTGCTGCTCACAGAATCTGTGGCGTTACCCGCGAGCATTCACATCTCTCTCCCATGTCTGCAGGTTGGCTGCCATCAGCGGCATAGGCGGGGCGGGTTGAGCCCAGGCTCCCAGTTGGGTTTGGACCTGCTCCACAGATCTGTCATTAGCCTGGAACCAGCACTCTCCGGGCCGTGCTCTTCTCACCACGATGGCCGAAGCACAAGACAGCAAGGCCCACCGCACAGCACATCTCCGGCCTCTGCTCACGTCATCCCTGCCAATGTTCCATTGGCCCAGGCAAGTCACATGGCCAAGCTCAAAGTCAAATCACAGGGAAGTACGTTTCCCACCATCCTGCAAGGGTAAGGAACTACAATGGCAGTGCCGGGAAAAGACGTGGGACCAGTGATTGAATCTTCCACAGAACCAAAGAACGACATTCCCCACAGGCACTTCTAACTGACTTGTTTGTTACAGTGAAAGCTCAGCATCGAGCACTAAAATCCAATAAAATGGCCTTGTCTAAGACCTCAGGATCTATTCTAGGGAATGAAAGAGGGCATGAGCGAGCCCTGAGCTCCCTATGGAGGCCACACGTGGAACCGTGTGGGTATTCGGAGGACATTACTTCCCTTCTCTCCGCTGCCCTTGCAGTTCCAACTGAGTCATCGGCAAGGCCGGCCCAGGTAACAACAAAATCTGCAAACTCGGCCGGGCGCGGTGCCTCACGCCTGTAATCCTAGCACTCTGGGAGGCCGAGGCGGGTGGATTGTTTGAGCTCAGGAGTTCGAAACCAGCCTGAGCAAGAGCGAGACCCCGTCTCTACTAAAAATAGAAAGAAATTAATCGGACAACTAAAATATAGAAAAAACTAGCCGGGCATGGTGGCGCATACCTGTAGTCCCAGCTACTCAGGAGGCTGAGGCAGGAGGATCGCTTGAGCCCAGGAGTTTGAGGTTGCTGTGAGCTAGGCTGACGCCACGGCACTCTAGCCCAGGCAAAAGAGTGAGACTCTGTCTCAAAAAAAAAAAAAAAAAATCTGCAAACTTGAGCTAAGTCTTCCCATGTGCCCCAGTTAGGGCCACCACAGACAACCCGCCACCCCCTGAGAGAGTGGCATGGTCAGCATCCTCTCCTTTCTCACTGCCACAGCAGACTTCTGAGGTCAGAGTATCAGCAGAGGATGGTCTTATAAGATGGCCTTATGCTGTCCGGATCTGGAAGAGTTTAATGCTCAGATGGGCACTTAGAAAGGTTTCTTAAAGACCTGTCCATCCCCCACCCCTGCTCCAGAGCCGGAGTTCCTTTGACCCTAGCGGATCAACCAGAAACCACTTGCTCCCTCCTTGGCCCCTGGAGAGCTCCCCTCCTTCCTTCCGCTGCACTGGCGCCAGCCCCCACTCAGGGTAGGTCTGTGATCAGGAGCGGAGGGGCTCACACCCGGCTCTCCCATCACATGGCCCGAATCTGGCTGTGGGAAATACGCACACATTTCACACCCTGACAAGTCCCAGGCCCAGGCCAAGGTAATTCCTCGTTTCACTCAGGCCCACATTCCTGTCACAAGCTACATATCTGGTCCCCGAGATCTGCAGCCTGTGGCTCATGTTAGAGGAAGTGCCGCTACTCCTCGGCTCAGCAGCAGCTGGCCATCTCACGCCACAAGCCACAGTTGCCAGCTCTCAGAGCAGTGCGGGCTGCCCCTGCTGTGCCTCACCCCCCACCCCAGTTGGGGGCCCCAGCACGGCTACACTCACCCTTGCCAAAGGAATCTGGCAAATTCCTCCCTTCTCCCCTTGCTCAGCCTTTCCTCTTTCACTGGGCGCAAGTTGTCCAGCGGGTTCTCAGCCATCATTGGTGGAAACATGCACGTTAGTCTGCCGCCGCTCTGGAGTTTGAGAGCTCACTTTGTGTCTCAGCCAACGCATCAACTGAACATCTTGATACGTCAAAAAACAAAGGCTTTCCTGGCAGCCCCCTGGAAGATGCCCTCTCGTGTCATTGACCCAAACACTGCTGGGCGACAGTCTAGCTGCAAAGGGGCTGGTCGAGCAGAATGCGGCCCAGGCGATGGGAGTGAGGTCGTGCCGGCCCCTGCCGGGCTGAGCACACTGCTCCCCTGGGAACGTGGGGCGGCTGTGAGCAGCGGGGAGGGTAGCGGACAGGTGGGAGTGGGCAGGGGAGGCTGAGTCATAAATTAACTGTCGTTTGCCACAAACAGCCCTGCTTGATGAGACCCCACCCTCGAAGGGTCAGTACACCTTGGGATGGCTGAGTGACCAGAGGTGACAGTTCAGGAAAGACAAGCCACGCCTCAGTTCCTGAATTCTGCTCTGTGCTGAGGGCAGCCTCGGTGCTCAGGAGCCTGGGGCTGGAAGAGCTCACGCCAAAGCCGGCTCAGCCCCTTCCTAGTGGTGTGGTCTTAGCCGTGCTCCCCCCTGCTGGGACAGCTGGCTGGTAGCACAGCATGACGAAGGGCTCCAGAGGCAGCAGCCACTCTCTGTCCTCTCCACTTCCGTCCTGTGCTCCTGGGCCGGCTTCTTGCTCACATGTGCTCCCCACAGACCCGGGCTCCGCTCCTTCAGCTCCGCAACCCCTGCCAAAAAGGGAGTGTCTCTTTCCCAGTAGATCCCGCAAAAACTCCAGGATTGGTCCTGATTAGCCTCCTGGGGGTCACAGGCCCACCCCTGAACCTACCACTGTGGCCAGGAAATGTACTATGCTGAGCCTGGGTCACACGCAAAGTCCCCGAAATAGGTGTGAGGAGGTGAGTGCCAGGTACCATGCAGACAGGGAAGGGGGAGAAAGTGGTTCCTTCTAAAGAAAAGGCAGGATTCTGGTGCCCGGAGAAGGGAAAGGCTGCCAGGCAGGGGGCAGGAAGGCGGGAGAGCAGAAACCACTCCAGGGAGACAGGAGTGATCCAAGGGCCCTGGGCTCCATCCTGGCACCCTGAGTGGTTGTCCGTAGGCTGGGACACATTGGGAGCCAGTGTGGCTCTGTGGAGTCCAAGGGATGCTTCTGATCCAACAAGGAAAGATAACTCCCTCCGAGCTCCTGAAAAGAAGAGGCTGCAGGAAGTGAAGTCTGAGCCACCCTGGCAGAACCAGACAGGAGACAGGATGCTGGGAGGGAACACCTCCCCGCCTCACAAAGAGGGACCTGGGGTGACCAGGGTGGTATTTGCATAAATGTGAGAAACACTCTTCAACATGTTTCTCAGCATGGCCTTTATCCTGCCACGGCCTCTCTGTTCCTAAGTGATGAGAGACGACACTTCCTTAGACAGGGGCTGATTCTTAAGGTTAATTGAAAGTGGCCTTTCTCATGAATCATCCGTTGCACTGAATTATTAATCACCTGCAGGCATTTGCAGGCCTTTAAACGCTTGGACTTCCTGCAACCCTCCTTGGAAATGCTTTTGCCAATGGAAATATGACTTCCTTTTGGCTATGGAAGAGAGAAACCATGTCTGCTGTTGTTTCCAGGTTTCCCAGCTCCAGAGACCCAGGGAGGAGCAAGATCTGAAAACAGGAAGCAGAGCCAGGGCTGCAGCCAGACCCAGGAGGCCGGGCTGTTCTGTGGAGTTGGCACCAGGCCAGCCAGGTCTCAGAGCCCCCGTGGGACAGTGGGTGGAGGGGAGTCTGACCACAGGGCCTGTGGCTCTTGGCCTGGTCCGCAGGAAATGGTCTCCTGGGGCCTTGCATGGGCCCTTCAGCTGCTCCCTGGGGAGGAGGGAATGGAGGGGCCAGGTACTGGGCCTACCTCCACCACTTACTGGGAAGGCCACGAAGCCTCTTTGAGGGGGTGGTCCTGGCCCCACAGGGCTGACCTGAGGCAGGGCTCAGTGGGATGGTATAGGTTGAGCCTGCATCCCAGTGCCCAGAACATCAGGAGCAGAAAGGAAGGAGGAGGAAAACTCCCAGCTCACTGGGCTGGCTAGATGTGCAAGGTGCTCGCAGACAGAGCTGGAACGTGAGCGCCAGCCGCAGGGCTGGTCTCCAGGAGCAGGGTGCGGCTCTCCTGCCAGGCCCCGAAGTGTGATGCAGGAGAACGCAGGCAGAAGCCGGGGCCAGCTCATGCCCGGGACACACGCCCTTCATCGACTGTCCAGCGCAGCCTTGGCCCCAGGTTCTGGGGATGCGGAGCTGAATAAGATGCGGCCCCGTCTTCACAGAGGGCCTGGTCTGCCGGGAGCAGTGGGGTGGGTGGCAGTCACAGGCAGAGTCCCATACCCACGTGGCAGCTGAAAGGACAGTGAGGGAAGGAGAGGGGGTGATGAAGGCTTCACAGAAAAGAAGCTGCTGGAGGTCCCTCTTGAAGGGTGAGCAGTGGGTGAGGAGGGCGGGAGGGTGGGAGGGTTCCGAGTGTTTCAGGCAGGGAGAGAGCAGCGGCAAGAGGGAGCCGGGTGAGGCCCAGGAGGAAGAGTGGGCAGGACTTGGCGACAGCCAGGGAAGAAGAAGAAGATGGGAGCCCTGGAAAGGCACAGCATGGGAGTGGGGAGGATGGAAGCTCTGGGCCTGGCACTTTCTGACTGGCCACAAGGCATTCCCTTTTCAAAGAGCACCCACTACCCCACCCCCCACCCAGAATAGCCCGAGCGCAGCTCAGGTCCCCATGGAGGCAGCTGGTGCGGGTGGGTGCCGTGCCCCATGGGGGTGGGCAGACCAGGTGCAGGGCAGCTGGGGGGAGGGGTCAAGGCAACTGAAGGGTTACCACAGGGTCACTTACCACGCACAGTCACGTGGGCCTTGCTAGCTGCCTGAGCCCAGCCTTGAGCCACGCTGAGAGCTCCAGGCAGGAGGAGGGGAACGTAAACCCTCCCTCCCACGGGCTGCACGGACACTGTGGTCAGCACGACGAAGCCCCAAGGACGCCCACAGCCTAGTCCTCAGAACCTGTGAGCAGAGTGCCTTACACAGGGAAAGAGACTTCGCACTTGTGATTAAGTTAATGATCCTGAGATGACAAGCCATCCCGGATTATCTGGTGAGTGATCACAAAGGTCCTAGAAAGAGGGAGGCAGAATGCGTTGACATGCAAATGGCCCGGAGCAGGGGAGATGGGGAAAGGCTGTGCTGCCGGCCTCACGGATGAAGGAAGGGGATGCAAGCAGCCGCCTCTAGAAACTGGAAAGGCCAAGGAAACGGCTTCTGCCCTGGCCTTCAAAAGGAACGCAGCCCTGCCAGCCCATGTTAGATTTCCCACCCCCAGAACTGTAAGATAAATTTGTGGTTCAAACCAGCAAATCTGTGGCAATTTGTCACAGCAGCAACAGGAAACTAATACGGAAACATATCTAACTCAGACCTGAGGGGAAACATGGGAGGTCTAGCGGGGATCCCAGGCCCTATTTCCTGAGACACCGCCCCCACAGTCACTGGGAGAAGCAGAAGTCAGGGCCTGGGATTCTCCAGACACTGCAGCCAATCTGACTGCCCAGCCGGCAGGTGTGCGGGAGGAAGGAGGCAGGTGGGGCAATGCCCTGCCTGCCCCGGCCGCGGTGGAATAGACAGGGGGCCCAGCTCCTCGGGCTGAGTTGCTGGGCAAACTGTTTGGGTCCCACCTTCTCACCACCCCCCCACACCCCCATCCAGACCCCAGAAGGTGAGTGGCTGCTGCCTCCACACATAGGTGCACCCACGGCTCCCAGACCCTGCCCCAGGGAGGTGAGGGGAACCCCAGTTCACCACCCATCCCACCTCAAGTGATCCAAAGCTCCGGCGACGCAGG
Organism: Propithecus coquereli; assembly: GCF_000956105.1. Classification (NCBI taxonomy): domain Eukaryota; kingdom Metazoa; phylum Chordata; class Mammalia; order Primates; family Indriidae; genus Propithecus; species Propithecus coquereli. The sequence goes on from NW_012149186.1 coordinate 1,753,970, forward strand.
GCCTCAGGCACACTGCCTGCCTGCACGGCCTCCTGCTATAGGCGCCGGTGCTGCAGCGGAGCAGGGCCCAGGCTCTGTCTTTGGACACAACTTTCAAGGCTGCAAAACAACAAGACCAATCCCGCTGCCCCTACACACACACACACACACACACACACACACACACACACACACACACTCACACTCACTCACACATACTCCTTTTGGTCTCCACTTACAAACGCCTCAGGTCTCAGACATTCCCCACCAGAGCCTCCACCGGGGCGCTGGGTGGGCGCCACTGGTGTGCGCATCCACCGACCGGGCGGCGCCGCGCGGGCCCTTACAAAAGCCCCTCCGTCGAGGCCGTGATCACCAAACTGGACTGGTGGGCGCCGGCCCTGAGTTCTAGTAACCACCATGATAACGGGGCTGTGGTTGCGAAGGGGACCCAGGTGACGCTGCCCTCCATCCGATGATCACCATCGCAGCGGCGGGGACGCGCTGCGCCACCTTCGTAAGCACCCCTACGTGCACTGTAAGCCACCGCCGGGCCAGTCGGCGTTGTAAGAGCCGTTGTAAGAGCCCCTGGAATACATTGATTCTCGAGGGGCGCTATTCACTCAGATGAGGGAAGTGAGCCCAGAGTGCTGAAGTTACATTGGCCAAATCGCACGCTGGCGAGTGGGGAAGCTGAGTTGGAACCCAGGTCCGGCTTGAGAATCGACCTGGTTACTTTGTCTGCTGAGACAGCGAACGGCTCGCTTGAGCGCTGCAGCGCCGGGGCGGTCGGACCGGCAGCCCGGGCCCCAGACGGACGCGGAGACTCGTCCTGGGAGCCGGGAGGGCTCCCTCCAGCCAGGGTCGGAGCCGCGCCCGGCGGAGGCGCAGCCGCAGCCCCGGGAGGATCGGCGGAGGGCGCAGGCTCGTGCCAAAGCCACCGAGTGTGAGGAACCAGGTACAGCCCTCTGTCCGACGTGTGCGGAGAAAGCTGTAGTTCTGCCCTCCGGGAGGGGGCGACCCGCGCATCCCGCCCTGGCCGAAGCCGTAGGGAGCCCCGGGCGCCCCTGGCACCGGCGCCCGAGACCCGCCCTGGCCGGAGCCCTGCGGTTTCCGGCAGCGCACGGTCGGCTCCGCGGCCTCCTGGGCCGAGGCCAGGCCCGGACTGGGCGGAGCTGCGGCCTCGGAGCGCCGAGTCCCTGCCCCAGCCGTCCAGCGTGTGGCCGCCAGCATCGCGGCAGGGCGGCGGCGGCGCGACGACGGACCGCCCCCGCGCACGTCCCACTGCCCCGCCGCGCTTTAAGAGCTGGCGCCAAAGCCGCAGCTGGAGGCGCCGAGACCCCCGAGACCCGGCCCGCGAGACCCAGCCCGGGCCAGGGCCCCAAGGGCCGGCCGGAGCAGCCCCATGGCGGGTAAGTGCCCCCGCCTCCCCATCGCAGCCCCAGCGCGGCGGCCCCTCGGCCCCTCGGCCGCCCGTGCCAGGACTTGCCTCCGCCGCCGCCCCGCTCCTGGGGGGTGCTGGGGTGGAGTGGAGGCTGGGTCTCGCTCCTCGCAGTCGGTTGAGGCTTAGGAAGTGTAGGGGTCCCGCCTTCTCACCACCCCACCCCGTCCAGACCCCGGAGCCCGCACTTTCTTTGCCCAGCCTGGGCTGCTGGTGAGTGGAACAAGCATCTGGAAGCCTTCCAGGTCCCCGCGGGGTGCCAGCAGCAAAGAGCACCTGCATTTCTCATACCCGCTGCCCTCTCCTCACCTCCACCGCCTCCCACCGACTGCCCTAAGTATGGGCTCCCCTTGATAGCGGGCTAGGGAAGGGAGTGGGTGCTAGAGAAGGTTACAGAACCTAAGCGGAGTCCAGCCGCACAGGAGGTTCCAGGACCCCAGAGAATGGAGTCCTGAATGCAAGCGAGGGCAGCGGTTCCTGCCTGGGCTTTCCCTCAGGGATGGCGCCCACCCAAGCACATCCCTGTCCCCTCCTCCCCCACCAGCCTCCACAGGAGCCCCGGGGAAACGGAGGTCGTGGTGAGGGGAGGTCCGATTTCTACTCAGAAGCACAAGGAAATGCTCCAGCCAGAATCCCAAGGCCGGGGCCAGGTGCTTTCAGAGGCAAACCAGAATGCTCTGCCCAGGGCACTGGGACCCCAGGGGAAATGGCTTTTCCGCTGAGACCTGGCAGAGCCCAGCCAGCAGCACCCCTGCCCTGCAGACACAGGAAGCCTGCTTCTGTGCCCCTCTGGGATCCAACCCAGGGCGGAGATGCTGCCCCAGTGTGCCCCCAGCAGGCCAGGGGGGTGAGGGGAACAGCTTTCCCTGAGGCAGCACAGTCCTGGTGGTCTCTGTCCCCAGAGCAGCTGGCCCTGGTGATTGGGGGCATCGCCGGGGGGCTGCTGCTGCTGTTGGTCGGGGTGAGCTGCTGTCTGTGGAGGAGGCTCTGTGCCACCCTTGCCTATGAGGAGCTGCCAGGAACACCAGCCGTGGCCACCACAGCCACCTCCAGCAGACATGGGGACAAGCTCTGCGAGCCGCATGCCAGGACCCCACCCAGCAGGTGAGGCAGGATGTGGGGCCTAGTGGGCTCCTGGCCTTGGCCTAGGGCCCTCCCTGTGGCGTTTCCCTTGGGGTGGGTTGGGAAAGGAAAGTCCTGTTAATAGAGTGCCTCCTCCATGCTGGTCACCTTGCCAGGAGCGTTCACAAACCCCAGAAACTTCACCCCAGGCTAGTGGCAGGCATTATGAACCCCATTTTCCAGCTGTGGAGACTGAGGCTCAGGGGACACAAGTTATCAGATCCAGATAGCAGCAACTAGCAAGAGGTAGAACAGGAATCGAAACCCACACAGGCTGGTGTCAGAGACTGTGTTCTTTCTCCAACATCCTGCTGCCTGGGGCAGACAGAGGGCTTGGCTCTGACTGTGAGGGGGGCGGTGGGTGGAGGGTGCTGGTGTGGGCCCTGAAAACGGTGCTCTTGCACCTCCTGGCTCCCACTGGTTTTCTTCCCCCAGCCCCTGGGCTCCACCCCCTTGGCTGGGTGCTCTGAGTCTGCACCACTCACTTGCCACCTCTTGCCGTCCCCTCCCTCTGGACAGGCCTCCAGGTGTGCCGTTTGTGCTTCCCCCTTCCCTCCGAGGCCGAGACTGGGTGCCCCTGCACAGTGGAGAGTGGGCTCAGGCCCCACGGGACCCCTGCCCAGCCCCGGAGCTCCTGCCTCATGCCCCCAGCAGCAACCTTGGTGAGTGCTCCCGCCGGGGGTGCCCGGGGGTCAGGGTCCACTCAGGTGGACCCATCTGCTGTCACCGGCCTAGCTCCAGACACAGCCTGAACCAGCCCAGGGATGCCAGGGTTGCCTGGTGACCACTCTTTCTGGGTACTTTCGTTTACCAAGTGCCTGCCGCACCCCATGCAGGGTGAGATATAGCCTCGTGCCATTTTGGAGTGAGACCTCAGCACAACTCCGTGGGGAAGAATTATCGCCCCATTTTACACAGTCATAAACTGAGGCTCAGGAAGGTTAACAGTGCCTTGCCCAAGGTCATAGAGACCATAAGTGACAGACTTGGCCTTGGAACCCAGGCATACCCAGGTACAGAACTTGTGCTGGGTCCTGTTCCCGAAGGATGGGCTGGCCAACCGGGAGGGCAGAATGCTAGGAGCTGGGAACACAGCTTTCTGCCACCACAGAAGATCCCCTGAGAGAGCTTCCCAGCAACCACTCGGTAATCAGCTTGGCCCTTCAAATTCGAAGAGGAAGAAAAAAGGCAACACCTTATCACTGAGTCATTCTCTAGACACCATGGAAAGGGGCCCGGCCAGGTGCTGGACATTTGTCCCTGAAAGGAGCCCTGACCTCCAGGGGTGGGGTGGATCACAGGGGCAGCGGTGCGGGGCAGTGTCAAATGAACGCTGCACCCTGCTGGGGCCCGGGCCTGGCTGCGCAGCGCCTCCGTGCTGAGGCTTCCTGAAGCAGCCGCATGGGGAGGGGGTGTGTTCAGTCTGGAGAAGGGAGTGGGGCGGATGTGGTCAGCCAGCTGAGGCTCAGTGGAGAGGGATGGGCCGGGACAGGGCTTGCTGCCCTCTCCACGCCCTTGCCTTCCCTGCCAGCCCTCCCACCCTCCATTGCAGGAGACACATGTGTGGTGGGGGCCATCAACCCAGAGCTCTACAAGTTCTCGGAGGACAAGAGTGAGACCGACTTCCCTGCTGGCTGCCTAGGGCGGCTGTGGTTCTCCGTGGAATACCAGCAGGAGGCCGAGCGGCTGCTGGTGGGCTTGATCAAGGCGCGGCAGCTGCAAGCCCCCTCAGAGACCTGCAGCCCCTTGGTGAAGCTTCACCTGCTGCCCGATGAGCGGCGCTTCCTCCAGTCCAAGACCAAACGCAAAACCTCCAACCCGCAGTTTGACGAGCACTTCATCTTCCAGGTACGGCCTCTGGAGCAGGCAGGGCCTGGGGTCTTGCGGCCTCCAGGGAAGGAGCAGGCATTGTGCAGGAGAGCCCCAGCCTGCTGCACCAGCCCCACCCCGCGGCCCTGGTACCCTCGATGCCACCAGCTCTGCTTTACCCAGCCCGCAGGGTCAGGGCCCAGAGGAACCGACCCCTGATGGGGCGGGCGGAGGAGAGACTTGGAGAGGGAGTGGCCAGAAGGCTGAGCTCCTCCTATCCTGTCTGTCTGGAGGAGACAAAGAGAAAACACGTTTTTGGAGCACCTAGTGAATGCCAGGCCCTGGGCCGTGGGGTTCAAGGGAAGCACCCCAAAGCCCTGGAGCAGTGTGGAGTTTCTGGCAAGATGATCCAAGGAAGGTGGAGGTGGGGACAGGAACTGTCCGAGAGCCATCCTGGAGCCGTTGCCGCACCTTGGGCTGGCAGGTCAGGGTCTGGACGTAGCCAGGCTGTCAGGGCACTGAGCCAGTTGCGCTGGGGCCTGGGAGCCTCAGCAGGTGACCGGGCCCCTCGGGGGAAGCCGGCAATCAAGGTCTGCCGACAGGCCTTGGACAAACATTTTCTCGGGCTGGCTGAAGAGGTAAGGAGAGGCCAGCTTCCAGGAAGAGTGTGACTGCCGAGGCCGGCACCCCGATTCGCGCTTTCCTCCCAGGTGGAGAGCTGGGAAGAGGGGGGCTGTGGGGCCTGGTCCCGGGCCACCCTGCTGGGGCCAAGGCTGTGAGAATTAACAGGTGAATCCACTCTTCTCAGGACCAGATCCGAGGCTGCTTCCTTGCTGGCCTGCACGGCCACGTGTCACGCTTGCCTGCTTATTTTTCTCCACTCACCACTTCGCCCTCCCATCCCGCCCCAACTAGATCCTGCCCCTCCATGCCGTGAAAGGGAAAGGGAAGGAGGAGAAAGGGGGAGAGGAGAAAATCAGTATTGAAACCAGTATTAATGGGTCAGGCGCTGAGACCGGGGTGATATCCCCATTTCGAAGGTGAGGAGGCCAAGTCTCGGGGGCCGAGCTGGCGCGCCTGATGCAGAGGGCAGGGCAGGCCAGTGTCCCAGGCCCCGGACAGGGCCCTCACACTTACTGTGCAGGCATGTCACACCTGCAGCGCCTGCTAAATGGCAGGTGCCCATCCGTGGCTCCCGCATTTCTAACAAGGCCCCAGGTGGTAGTGGGCGCTGTGGCTCCTCGGACCACGCTCTGGGTAGCAAGGCCCTGGCACACACTCCCACTTCCTGGGGCTACTTTGCCCCACTGCTGAGAAGGATCCCCTGAAAATGCCGGGCTCTGGGGGGTGTAGGTCCCTGGTTGAGACATCCCCTCCCCTAAAGTGCCTGTGCTCAGGACAATGAGTCACACCCTCTCGTGCCCCAACCCCGCGTCTCCCCCAGGTGTCCAGCAAGAGCGTCACCCAGAGGGTGCTGAGGTTCTCGGTGTACCACGTGGACAGGCAGAGGAAACACCAGCTCCTGGGCCAGGTGCTGTTCCCCCTGAAGCACGAGACCCTGGCAGGTGACTGCCGGCGCGTCATCTGGAGAGACCTGGAGGCCGAGAGCCTGGAAGTAAGGTCGAGGTCACCAGAGTGTCGGCAGTGCCGCAGGCAGCCAGCGGGTGTGCACAGGGCCCAGCGCCTGTCGGCCAGCGGCAGCCCTCACATACTGCACACCACCTTACGAGAGTGACCCAGGCCCCACGCTGCTGGCTGGGGGGATGCCTCTCCCCTGGGCAGGGAAGGGCCGCCTGAGTTCCTTACACACTAGAGAGACCTGAAAAATCCGTGTTTGGATGCCCACCCCGGTCAGATAGCTGTGAAAGTGACACCACAAATAGTCCAGCCCAGGGAAAAGTTCCCCCACCCCCCAGGAAGGACAGGTGGCTCAGAATAGGCTTTGGAACCCTGCAGACCTGGGTACAGATCCTTAGGTCTGGTCCACACGACTGCGCAAGTCCCGCGGCTCTCCAGACCCCAGTGTCCCCAACTAGTAAATGGCGGCGGGGCTCAAAGGAGACCTTGTGGCTGTGTCCTGTGCACTGCCGGGAGGAGGCGGGGAGGCACCTGTCAGAGTGACGAGGCTAGGGCGCGTCCATCTCGGCCTCCCCAGCCTCCCTCGGAGTTTGGCGACCTCCAGTTCTGCCTCGGCTACAACGACTACCTGAGCCGCCTGACCGTGGTCGTGCTGCGTGCCAAGGGCCTCCGGCTCCAGGAGGACAAGGGTGTTGTCAGTGAGTTCTTCCCTTTTGCTTCTCGGGAAGGTCCTGCCCGCTGAGCTTGGGGCCTGGGGCTAGAGTCCGACCCTCACCCCTGACCGTCCAATTTCTGCTTGCATATACCGCATCACGGAGGGCTCATTACCTCATGAGACGTGCCCTCCCTCTGTGGACAGTTCCGGTGCCAGAAGCCCCTTGCCATGTTGAACCCAAGGCTGCATGTCCTCAGCCTCCTCCGAGGGTTTTACCCTGACCCCAAGACCAAGTCCTGGCCCTTCCGTTTCCCAAGGCAGTGTCTTAGCTCCTCGAACTGCCCTGCCCACCTCCACCTCCACCTTTCCGTCAGCTGAGGGGTCCCGTTCTTCCAGGACACCACCCACACCCCTCCCCCAGGGGAGGACTGCCCACTCACTAGGGCACCAACGCTGGGCAGGCAGTACACCTGTCCCCCAGCCTCCCAGAACACAGGAGCGGGGGAAGGGGGCCCTGGCTCACCCCACCCCTACACAGGTCGCCCCAGCGAAGTGGTGGTCATCGGCCACCTGCTGGTCTTTGCATCAGGGTCACTGTAAGCCAACTAGGACTCAGACCCTCCGCTGCAGATCCAAAGCCCTCTGCCCCCACCCTCAAAATCTCAGCCCTCTGAACACGCAGGTGTTTAAGGGGCCCCAGCAGGCCTGAGGACCCAGTGCGCATGTGGTCCCCACGGGCATGTGGTGCCAGGCTCCGGTAAACAGGGCCAGCCTGAGCCCTGGGCATGTTCCTGAGACAGGAAGGAGCAGGGAGGGAGCGGAGCGCTCCTAGGGTGTGAGGCAGCACGCCCATCCACCGCTTCCTGCCGCCGGGACCCCGCACGGGTTGGGCACGTGCCCTCCTAGCCAGACCGCCCCCGTGGGCTGGGCTCCTGCCCGCCTCCTCAGCCCGCTGGTGTGCGCTGCCCTAGGTGTGTTTGTCAGAGTGTCTCTGATGAACCACAACAAGTTCGTCAAGTGCAAGAAGACGTCGGCTGTGCTGGGCTCCATCAACCCCGTGTACAACGAGACCTTCAGCTTCAAGACTGACGCCACCGAGCTGGACACCGCCAGCCTCAGCCTCACAGTGATGCAGAGCCTGGAAGGGGACAGTAAGGCTGCTCCCCCCACCCCAGGCTGTTGGGGTGACGGGCAGGGGAGGGGCTGCTGCATGTTCAGGCAGAGCGAATGCCTCCTGCCCTGGCCTGGGAGGAGCTGCATGAGCTCTGTCCCCAGGTTAAGGAAACTAGTGCTCAGAGAGGCTGAGACACTTGTCCAGGGACATGCAGCTTACTGGCAGCAGGGCTGGGATTCGTGCCCAGCCGGAGTCCGATTGGACTCTGTGTGGTACCCTAGAAAGAGGTTAAGCAATGGCCTCTGCTACTCAACCCCTCCGGGGGCAGCTCTCCGGAGAGGTCGGGAGGCAGCACAGTGCCTGCCACCAGCCAAGGGACCTGGTGCTGTGGGCAGTGGCATGCCCCGCATTTCCTCGCACCCTCTAGACAAGCCTTTAGGGTCCTGGGCGAGTTATCCCAGCCAGCTCTCCAGCACTGCCCCGTACCTGCTGCCCACTGCCACTGTCTGGGACCAGTGGCTGGGACCATGGACTGGACTTAAGGCCATTCCCCACTGTGGCAGTTGGTGAACAGCACTGTCGAATGTTCTCACTGATGGAAGAGGCCTTCTTTCTGGAGGGGCCCTTTCCTCCCTCAGCTCTTTGAGGTGAAGTAGGCTTAACGTGGCCCCGCAGCAGGGAACGGGGCAGGGGGTGGCCCTGAGGGTGGGCTCTCCACCTGGGCTCCCCTCCCCCGCCACCTCTGGGGGTGGAGTTGGGGGGAGAAGCAGCCCTTCCAGCCCCAGAGCAAAGGGGGCCCCTTTGGGGGCCGTCAGCTGGTGCTCGTTGCCACTTCCTTCCAGGGCAGGGGTGAGTGGGTGAGAGAGGTCGCTGGGGATGTTGCTGGGGACGCGTTCTGTGCTCAGGAGCACACCAGCGCTCTCTCTCCCGCAGAGAGCCGGCCGCTGGGCCGGGTGGTGGTGGGCCCCTACATGTACACGCGGGGCAGGGAGCTGGAGCACTGGGACCGGATGCTCAGCAGGCCCAAGGAGCTGGTGAAGCGCTGGCACGCGCTCGGCCGCACCTCCGAGCCCTGACGGGCGCCCAGGACCACGGCTCTGCCTCGGGACCCGCTCTCCTCACAGTCGCTCGGGATGGCCACAGGCAGGGACGTTTCATCCGGCATCTCCCTGGTCAGCAGCTGTGGCCAGTGCACTCCGCACACACCCCGTCCGTCCTTACCTGCGGGGCTGCCCGGGCGTGGAGTCCTGGCTCCTGGGCCTGAGTCAGGCTGGGACCCCACGGGTTCTGAAGAAATACTCCGTGTGGCGACGGCATGGCTGTGCGTGCTGCATGGACGCGCCGGGCACACCTGGGCTCCGTCTGAGAAAGCCGACGGTGTCTTGATGCAGCTGATGACCCGCTGCTCCTCCGCTGGACTTTCTCCACCATCTGCCTGGCAGAGGAAACACACCGCTCGGGGCAGTGGTGGGGAGAATGCTGTGAGCAGCCTGCTCAGGTACCGACTGGTGGACCAGTGTCAGCGTGGCCCACTGTGCCAGGTGAAGAGGGCCTCACCTGTGTGTTAGGTCCCTCTCTGGGGCGATGCCCAATCCCGCCCAGCACATGATGTCAAGTTTTGTCCACGGCCCACCCTCCCCAGGGTCCACAACCTCACACCCCCGTTACCTGCTGGCTTCCGTGGTCTCCCGAATCTCACAGCACTCAGTTTCTGTTCACGTCGAGCAGGACACGGTGGAAGCCGCGTGGCCATAGTGTAGCCCACAGGGCTGAGAACGTTTCCTGTACACCCAGGGATTCCAGTGTGATCGTTGTGCTGTGGTGTCAATATAATTCATTAAGGCGGAAGTCCCCACAAATCACAGACATCAACTCCCCAGAAGCTGTACTCGAGCTAACAAGCAGCGATTGTGCTTGTCACTGTCACCGAAACAGGCAGTGGGTATTCGGTGGAGCTTGCAGAGTCAACTCACGGTTGTTGTACAAATAGAACAGAGCTTTGAACTGGTATCTTTTTCTTACACAGTGAAGCAACTTCAACAAAATAAGGTATTGAATGTTATACTGAGTTTGTGCCTTTTACTTGTCTTCCTGTCTCTGTCACTGCACAAATGCAAGCTTGCCTGGCAGTGGTCCATGTGGACACAGTATCTTGTGTTTGATTTTTCTCACTTACTTCACTTGCGCATTTTCAAAGTAGTCTACAAAGTGTCGTTTCTAATAGCTTCATAGCACACACATAATCGTTCTCTGTGTGTTTACGGAGCAGGAAACTAATATGGAATTGTTTCTGTATCACCTGACATCCCAGTGGGTGCCAGCCTCCTCCACATTCCACGTGAGATTCATGATTAGCAGTGGCCTTTCCAGAGCCACTTGGAAAAGTTGATAAGAGTCCTCTTTGCAAGACAGAGTGAACTGGAATATCTGACTCACCCCTGAAAAATCTAAATGGCAGAGACTAACAGGCTCTCTGCTCTGATCCAGGGGAAGAGGGTTTCTATATTGGGCTGTCCTCCTTCTACAAACATAGTCAGGGAAAAATATACGTGCATGTTCCCCATGGACCAGAGAGAGCTGGCCTCAAATCCTGTGCACAAGGTGACTCCAGCAGAAAGGAGCCCTTTGCATTTCCATAAAACATTTAAGCATCAGCTGATCAATTTCCACAAAATAAAGTGCTATAATTTGATTGTATTTCATTGAATATGTTGACCAATTCGGGGATCATTTGACAACTTTACAATATTGAATCTTCTGATCCAGTAACGTGGTGTTAGGTCTTTTGTAAGTTTCTTAGAACTGTTTTGTGGTTTCCAGGAAAGTGTTCTTGTACATCTTTCATTAGATTTACTCTTAGGTGTTTTATATTTGTTTATTGGTAGTATATAGAGATTCTATTGCTACAAAAGTATGTTGACTTTGTATCTAGTGAGTGGCCTTACTAATTCATTTAAATTTTAATAGTTTCCGGATTCTTTATGTATGACCATGTCCTCTGCGAATAACAGTTTCATTTCTTCCTTTCCCAATCTTTATGCCTTATTTACTGATTGCCAAATTGCTGTGTCTGGGCAATTGGACAAGAAAAAGAAATAAAAGACATCCAGATTGTAAAGGAAGAAGTAAAACTGTATTTGCAGATGACATGATCTTGAATATAGAAAATCCTAAAGAATACACACACACACAAATCCTATTAGAGTTAATAAACAAGTTCAGCATGGCTGCAGGATACAGATTGATGTACAAATTGCATTGGCTTGGTCCTCCAGCGAATGCTGACTCCAAGTAGAGACAGTGGGTATGCTTGTCCCATTCTCAGTCTCTGGGGTGG
>NW_012149186.1:1766509-1773721 GCF_000956105.1 Propithecus coquereli
GAGACCAACCTGAGCAAGAGCAAGACCCTGTCTCTACTAAAAAAATAGAAAGAAATTAGCTGGACAACTAAAAATACATAGAAAAAAAATTAGCCAGGCATGGTGGCGCATGCCTGTATTCCCAGCTACCTGGGAGGCTGAGGCAGTAGGATCACTTGAATCCAGGAGTTTGAGGTTGCTGTGAGCTAAGCTGACACCACAGTACTCTAGCCCGGGCAACAGAGTGAGACTCTTGTCTCAAAAAAAAAAAAAAAAAAGAATGTTTTGTGGTTATAGAATTCTGGGTTAACACCTTTTTTCCCTAGCAGTTTCAAAATGGCATTCTAATGTCTTCTCACTTCTGTCATTTCTGCTGACAAGTGATTGTCAGGCTATTGTTCTCCTTTGAAAGTAACATGTCTCCCCCACCTCTTTGGCTGCTTTTAATATTTTCTTTTTGTCATTGGTCTTTAGAAGTGTGAGCATTCTGGGTGCCTAGATGCAGTTTTCTTTTTATTTATCTTGCATGGGGAGGTCAAAAAGCTTTATCAGTTTTGGAAAATTCTCAGCCTGTATTTCTTTGACTGCTGTTTTTGGCCCAATCTTCCTGTCCTCCACTCCTAAGACTCCAGTTATACGTAGGTTAGTTCTGTCCACCACTTCCCACAAGTCTCTTATGTTCTTTGCTGTATTTTCCATACTCTCGCTCTGTTCTTCAGCTTCAAGTTTTTATACTGTTCTATATTGCAGTTCAGTATATCTGTCTTCTTCTAAGTCTAATTGTAATTAACCCATATGCTAAGTTGTTAATTTAAATTATTATATTTTTCAATTCTAAATTTCCATTTTATTAATTCTTATAGATTGCAGAAAGTCTCTATTTTGTCAGTCAAGTCTGTGTCTGATAACACCAATATCTAGGTCGCTAGTGGGTCGGTTTTACTATGTGTGTGTCCCCCACATTCCTGTTTCTTGTGCTTGATAATTTATTATTGAATGCTGAGCATTGTAAATTATAGTGGCTCCGGGAGACACTATGGAGATAACGTCTTCCTCCAGGGAGGCTTCACCGTGTTCTCTGGTAGTTAGAGTGGGAGGAGGTTACCTTAATTCAGTTGGTGTCGGACTGGCTAGAGTCTGGGTTGCAGTTTCTGTAAGGTTCTATCTCTCCCTCTGGTTTGCCTCCATTTCTAGAGCATAGAAATCCTCCAAGGATTCCAGCTGACAGTCTGGTGTGATTACTGGGCTTCTCTTCTTTGGTGGAATCTGAACCCCCAATTTGTATGTCACTAGTGTCATGATACTGTTAAAACTGCTGTCTCTCCTAGGTTTTCTGCTTAGCTTAATAATGCAGCAAATGCCTCTCATAAGTGTCGGAGTCTATTTTTCTGAGTCTATTTTCTGTCCAATATCTTGGCCCCTCAGTCCCAGCTGCTTTTGCAACCTCAGTCCTTAGTTTCTTGTCTCTCCAGCTCCAAAGACTCCGCCGCCCTTTCTGCCTCTTGGCAGTGGCCCCCTGCCCAAATGCTCAGCCTCTTAACTAGAATCAGCAAATTTCCTGAAGGGGAAAATGGCTGACACAGTGCCAGCTCACCTCTTTGTGTGTTCCTTCTGAGATCACAGCCCTTCAAACACGTGTCAACTTTGCAGCTCTCCAATAACTTAAAAAAGAGGTTTTCTGTATTTTATTCAGCTTTTCCAGTTGTTCCTGGCATGAGCATTGGTCTGCCTAAAGCAGAAAAAGATTTCTTTCCTCAGAATTCTTATCCCAGAAAAAGAATTCCCATCAAAGAGTGATTTTATACAGGGAATTAGATTATACAATTCTTAGGAAGGCTGGTGAAGCCAAAGGAGGGGACGGTTGCTTTATCAGTTAGCTACTGTTTGCAATAACGGTGCATAACAATTACCACAGCATCTCAGTGGCATGGCGTAGGGAGCGTTCGTTTCTCATGCATCTGTGGTGTGGGCAGATCCAGGGTAGGCAGTTTCAAGGCGTGGGTCTCTGGGCTCGGCTCCTCACCCAGGCCGGCTCCACGTCTGTTTATTCTGAGCCCAGGCTGAAGGGGCAGCAGCTACCCAGGGGAAGCTCTTTTCGTGGCAAAGGCAGAAGCACAAAAGGCCAAGCCTCAATGTGCAAACACATTTCTACCCTCTGCTCATGTCACATCACCCCATTGGCCAAAGCAAGTCACATGGCCAAGTTCCAACTCTAGGGGCAGGAAGTAAACTCTGTCTTTTTTGGAGAGGAAGTGCAAAGCTACAGGACGATGGCATAGCTACAGGAGGGGTGAAGAAGTCGGGTGGATAACTCACTGTACCATACTGATGTTCCTTAGAGATGGGAACTTGAGGAGCCGGTGCTCGGCTGGGCAGGTGCAGTCACCAAGGAGGACGCCCCTGTGGTGCACTTGCTGGAGCGGCTCATGCTGCTGCTGCCAGTCTGGCATCCCATGATGCTGATGGGCTGTCATTTGCACAGCCATTTGCCAATTATGTTTTTTCTTATTTTTCATTGTGGAATTCTTTGCCCAAATTACTGCAAGAGCCTCGAGCATCCTGCTGTCATGAGTATCGGAGTCGAAGGAAGAAACGGATGATTTTTTCCCATCTTTCTGCTTTCTAGTCTCACCTGGGTGCCTCACATTTGGCAGAATCAACTGGAACTCTGTTTTTAAGAGTGTCTAGGAAATATAACTTCCAGAAAAATGTAATAAAGACCTTTAAAGGGGATAGGAACAGTGCTATGTGCCACCCCACTCTGGGACAAATGTGGGCCACAGGGCCCATAGGTAAGATTCACAGTAAAGGAGAGGCCCTCGAGCTGAGCACTCTAGCTCACTACAGCACCATTCAGAGCCTTTCCTGTCCCACAGGTGACCTCCCTCCCTTACCCCTCCCAGACCCTGCTAGGACGATCAGAAACCCCAGTGAGAAGGAGGAGCAGAAGTACAAAATGGGGGCTAGGAAACAATGCCACAGGCCCACTGCCTGCTGGAGCCTGCCGGGAGGCCAAGTAGGGGAGAAGTGAAGAGGAAGTCCAAACTTAAAATGAAGCTAGAACTTCACTACATGAGATTGGACATTCTAAGTGCTGAACGGAGCCTGTTTTTGTACCTAGAAGTTACAGGAGACATTTTTTGTTACTAAGATAGATCAAAAAAGTCATGGAACAGCCCGGAGATTTTATCCAAGGGGCAGGGAGAAGCTACTTGCAGAGCAGGTTTGAATAGGTGACTAGGAAAAAAGAGTAAAGCAGTTTGCTGGGCACATTCCCTAAGCCTGGCTCTTTCGACATAATGGATATATTTCTCAATTGAATTTAGTATGCCATTATGAAAATGGATTGTGATGCTTGCCTACTGTGTTTTGTCCTAATGTTTAGGACAGAATTATTAGCTCAAATCACCCCCTCCCCCCACTTTTAGCTTTATTTCAAGAAGCACGTTTCTTGTTTCTCGAAGTGGAATGACCGTCAAAGTGAGGCGAGAAGAACTAGTCCTTGAACCGCAGTAGGTCTTCACACACCAGCTTGCTGACCGGCGCAGCAGCCCAGGAGGAGCCTTCCCCGCACGTGGGCAAGAGGAAAGTGACGATGGAAAGGGACCATTTCTCAGGGCCCGCAGCAAGAAAGCGGTGGAGCTGGAATTCTGAATCAGATTCCAGATGCCCAGAAATGTTCCTGTTACTACGTATCGCCAGAGAGACCTCGAAAAAGACGGAGACAACCTGTAGGGCTGCAACATTCCCGCAGCCTGGGGAGGGTCTGTGAGGACCCTTCCCTGCCTGTTAGAGCCCCTCCCGCGTGTGCGTCTTTAGTTGCTGGCGAGGCTGGGCCTTCTCAACATTCCCTCCTTTCCCTGCCTCCTCCCTCCTTCTCTCCCTCTCTTCCATGCTTCTGTGTAAACTGTCGGTTCCTCTCCACTGATGAAGTAGAATCTGGCAAATGATCGGCTTTGATCCCTGTTGGCTCTTTGTTTTTAATAGTCTGTCAAATCTCGCATATGTGCCGAGTGACAAACTTCCCGGGGTGGGGGTGAGCGGAGGGAGTGGGGCGCTGTGGGGACCGAGCCCGAGGGGCCCTGGGGGCTGACTGGCAGGTCAGGCCGGGCCGCGCGGTGGCCTCAGGCCCGCACCCGCCGACGCGGCCCCGCAGCGTGTCTCGGGCGCCCTCTGCAGTTCGCACCGCGCTTGCGGCGAAGGAGGGGCGCGAAGGGGCCTCGGCTGGAACCGCGGCGCAGGCGCGAAGGATGGATTTGCAGCTGCAGAGGCAACGGCGCTGACGACCAGCGCGCCAGCCTTTCCAGAATCCTCCTTTGTACCCCCGTGCAAACACTACCTCTTCTCACCCCACCAAAAATAGCCACTGATCTCATTACCATCGCATTCAGGCCAAGGGATTCAACCGTACCTTAAGGTGATACTACCCTTATTGGCATTAGACAATAAATTCCCCCTTCTTTGCTCAAGCTAGGGTGAGTTGGGTTTTTATCACTTGCAACCAAATCGTGACTAATAATCCCATCCTGCTAGTCCCTCTTTTGCCTTTGCTCTGTATTCCACACACATTTAATCCTGGCACTGATGTAATTTTGTTTAAAATTTACCAGGCTGCCTATGAGCTCATGAAAGGCTTATCTTCTTGTCTTTGTATTCCTAGTGCTTAGCATATGGTAGACTCTCAGCAAATGTCTGCAGAGTGGATCATGTACCCAATTTTGTCAACCCACTTGATGATCAGAACCCCTTCCCACACCACTCCCACCCCCAAAATAACCAAGATGTAAAAGGAGATTTAGCACAGATCTTGCCAGTGGGGAGAAAGGTGAGTGCCTCTAATGCTGTTAGGGAAACAATGCCTTTGGGGAAACTAAGTTAATATCAAGTACAACTGGTTCTCTAAAAATAGGAGAGCTATCCCTGCCCCTGAACTATCAGGAGATGAAGAATGAGGTTTCCCTAAAATGCCCACCATAGGACTGCCAGATATGGGACTGTTGGATTAGCTGACACTCTTATGTTACCCAATTGAGTTTTATGAAAACACATGGAGTAGATTAATTACACTTACCTGTCATCTCAGGATGGGATGGGAGCTGGCTTAGGCCATTCTGGCTGGCATAACAAAATAACTTAAGACTGGGTAATTAATAAGTAACAGAAACCTATTGTTCACAGTTCTGGAGGCTGGGAAGTCCAAGATCAAGGCACCAGCAAATTCGGTGTCTGGTGAGGACTTGTTCTCTGCTTCAAAAATGGTGGCTTCTGGCTGTGTCTTCATGTAGCAGAAGGGGACAAACAAGCTCCCTCCAGCTTCTTTTGTAAGGACACAAATCCCATTCACGAGGGCAGAGCCCTCATGACCTCATCGCCCCACCTCTGAATAGCATCATATTGGGTATTAGGTGTCAACATACAAATTTTGGGGTGCACATTCAGACCACAGCAGGAGCTATGGCTCCCTTGATACCAGCTAAATAGATTATAACATCTGGGGATAGGCGAGATTCCTCAGGACAGGAAGAAATAAGTTTCCAACCCAAATTAGGGTTCCTGTGAATACATGCCAGCAGCCCCCAACCTTCTTGGCACCAGGTTCCCCAACCCAACCCAATGTCTTTCTGTAAGAAGTATCGAAAATGAAGGAAACAAAATCGTGTTTTAACACAGGAAAGGAGGAAGAGAGTCTTGTTGTTAGTTCAAATCTAGGATTTGAGTGCCTTACTTATTTACTAACAAACGTTTAGCCATTTGCTCTCATTATGACTATATTAACAGAAGAAACTCAAACAAATGGTAGTCACTATGGGGAGATATGGAGCAATATTTAACTGCAAGTTTGGAGTAGGCGCAGTGTTAGACTAACAATATTGCCTGAAAATAACTAAATTCATGATGAAATGAACAGATTTATTTTACGGTATTTTTAAAAATTCTTTTGGTTCATTGAAACTGTTTTAATTCAGAGGTTTTTTTTTAACTTGGCTTCCCTAAGAATGAACCTCAGTTTTGTGATTCTTTCAAAAATACTATGCAAAAATGCATATGTGGGAGTGTACACACACGCACACACACACACACACAAATACATTTTTCTGTAAAGGGTCCACAGCTTTCAACAATTCCTCAGAGGGATCTGTGAGAGAAAAAAGGGTAAGAACAAGGCTTTAATTGATGAGTTTCTTCATGGGGAAGATGAAGAAATTAAAGCAAATGGTTGCTAAGGTTTTGTCTACCAACTAGTACGGTAGGTAGAGAAAGAATTGTCCCCATTTTGTATCTAGAGACTGAAATTCAAACAAAATAGTTGATTCTCCCAGATAATTCATCTCATGGGTGATGAAACTTGGGCCTGGAGTTGATGTCTTCTAATCCTTGCTCTTTCAACTATAATCACACTAGGAGGAAATTCGGAATTCTGATATAAAATCTGCACAATCAGTATAAGCCCACCAAGAAAGCTGTTCTCTTAAGTGTGCCCTTCCCTGCTTTGTCCTCAAGATGTGGACGCATCCCTGTATCAACCAAAAAAACATAATTCCCTGGAACAGACAGCTCATCACATCCTATTGGGAAGAAATCTTTGATCCATTTCAAGTGAGGCAAAGAACACCAGGTCACACCAATGTATCCTCACAGTCTTTGGTATGTATTTCATGGGTTAACACTGCGGTCCCCAACCCCCCAGCTGCACCCCGGAACCAGTCAGTGGCTTGTTAGGAAAACAGGGCCGGGCACTGCCCGCCTGAGCTCCGCCTCCTCGCCCCCTAACCCCCGTCTGTAGAAAACTTGTCTTCCAGATCCCCAAGTGCTGCCTCTCGACCACATCCAAACTTCAAAGAACAAATCCCTTTACTAAAAGGATTTGTTCTGTAAAAGTTGGATTCAGTGAAAAGGCCACACTCAAGGATCCAGAAGGCCACATGTGGCCCAAGGCTGCAGGTCCTCCACCCCAAATAGGAACAGGAAAAGCACGTAGTATTTACAAGCACAGCACAAGAGCAAGGTCTCAGGGAATGTCTCGTGTGGATGCCCAGGGCACAGCATGCCTGCAACGTAGCAGGGACCAAATACAGTGAACAGACAGGTGAACCTTAAATTCCAAGGAATCAGCTACATACGGCCTTTACTATTAGATCGCTTCTCCAGAATAAATAAAGGAAGAGACCAAAAAACAAAAACAAAACAAATTTTTCAAAAACCTCATAGGATTTTCTTAGGGGAAAAAGCCTT
>NW_012149186.1:1773936-1776751 GCF_000956105.1 Propithecus coquereli
CAAGAAAGCGGTGGAGCTGGAATTCTCAGATTCCAGATGTCCAGAAATGTTCCTGTTACTACGTATCGCCAGAGAGACCTCGAAAAAGACGGAGACAACCTGTAGGGCTGCAACATTCCCGCAGCCTGGGGAGGGTCTGTGAGGACCCTTCCCTGCCTGTTAGAGCCCCTCCCGTGTGTGCGTCTTTAGTTGCTGGCGAGGCTGGGCCTTCTCAACATTCCGTCCTTTACTGCCTCCTCCCTCCTTCTCTCCCTCTCTTCCATGCTTCTGTGTAAACTGTCGGTTCCTCTCCACTGATGAAGGAGAATCTGGCAAATGATCGGCTTTGATCCCTGTTGGCTCTTTGTTTTTAATAGTCTGTCAAATCTCGCATATGTGCCGAGTGACAAACTTCCCGGGGTGGGGGTGAGCGGAGGGAGTGGGGCGCTGTGGGGACCGAGCCCGAAGGGCCCTGGGGGCTGACTGGCAGGTCAGGCCGGGCCGCGCGGTGGCCTCAGGCCCGCACCCGCCGACGCGGCCCCGCAGCGTGTCTCGGGCGCCCTCTGCAGTTCGCACCGCGCTCGCGGCGAAGGAGGGGCGCGAAGGGGCCTCGGCTGGAACCGCGGCGCAGGCGCGAAGGATGGATTTGCAGCTGCAGAGGCAACGGCGCTGACGACCAGCGCGCCAGCCTTTCCAGAATCCTCCTTTGTACCCCCGTGCAAACACTACCTCTTCTCACCCCACCAAAAATAGCCACTGACCTCATTACCATCGCATTCGCTTCTTTGCTTTTACCACCTAACCAGGCAGCTTTCATCACCCTATAAACCATATAAAGAGTTATATAAGGAATCAAAAAGGAAGTAATCTTTTATGTCTGGCTTCACGTTATGTTTCGAGATTCAGTCTCCTCTTCTTGTGTGTAGGCCTAGTTCGTTCATGTTCATTGCTGTGTAGTATTGCGTACTTTTCTGCTGTTTATTCATTCTACTGTTTATGAACTTTGAGGTTGTTTCTAGTTTGGGGCTATTGCAAGTGACGCTGCTGTGAACATTCGTGCATATGTATCTTGGTGCAAATGTGCATACAGTTTGGGAGGACTATAACATTAGAGTGGAGCTAACGGGTCACAGGGTTTGCATATCTTCAAATTTGATAGATAAAGCTATACTGTTCTCCAAAGTAAATGCCCCAGTTTACATTCTCACCAGCAGCTGAGTGTATGAGAGTTCCCACTGCTCCGTGCCCTTGTCAACACTTAGTCTTTAGTCTTTTAAATTTTACTCATTCTCTTTAGCATGTTAGGCATTTCACTGTGGATTTAATTTGTATTCCTCTGATGACTAATGAGATCGAATACCTTTTTTTACATCAGTTGGTCATTTGGGTTTCTTCCTTGTGAGGCGCCTGTTCATGGGTCTTGCCCCCCCCTTTTTTCCTACTGGATTATTTGTGATTTTCTTATTGATTTATAGAATCTCATTTCAATTATTAATATATGTATTGCGAATCTTTTCTTCCACTCTATTTCTTTAAATTACTAATATATTTTTGGATAAGCTTCTCCCACTTTATGGCTTTCTTTTGGTGAGTAGAAGTTTTTAATTTTAATGTTGTCAAATGAAGCAATCTTTCTTTTATATTAGTGCTTTTTGTGTCTTACTTGTGAAGTTTTTCCATACCTTGGAATCATGAAAATATTCCCCTAGACTATTTTCTAGAAGCTTTATTATTTTGCCTTTCACAATTAGATCTAGAATCCACTTGATATCAGTGTTTATATAAATTATGACATAGGCTTAAAGTTTCTTTCTTTCCATAAAGATATTCAATTATCCCAACACCATTTATTGAAAATATTATCCTTTCCCAACTGCTCTGCTATGCCACCTAGGTGATAAATCAAATGTCCATATATCCTTAGGTCTGTTTCTGGGCTCCTTCTGTTATATTGGTCAATTTGCCTATCTTTATACTAATATCACTGTCTTAATTACTGATTTATAAGTCACTATCTGGTTGAGTAAGTCCTCATTCTGATTCTTCTTCTTCAAGCACATCTTAGCTATTTGGGCACTTTGTATTTCCATACAAATTTTAGAATCAGCTTGCTAAGTCCCTACCACTCCCCCGGAAAAGAAGCCCGTTATGATTTTGATTGGGATTGCATTGAGTTTATATGTCAATTCAGAGGAGAACTGCATCTTTGAAATACCGAGATGTCTAATCAGTCGACATGGTATATACTTCCATTTATTTAGCACTTCTCTAATTTCTCTGAATAATATTTATCAAGTTATGTGTAGAGTTCTTATACATCTTTGATTAAATTTTTCCCTAGATATTTGATTTTTTATGCTATTATAAAATATATTCTTAAATTTTTATCTTCTAACTCTTGCTGCTATGCAGAAATAAAGTCACTTTTCCTATTTTGACCTATTTATCCAGCAATCATGCTAAACTCACTAATTCTAATAATTTATCTGTGGATTCTTTTAAATTTTCAATGGACATACTTATAGTTTTATATCTTAGCTCTAATTCTTACATTGTTTATTTCAATTTTTTGCTTTATTACTCTGACTAGGAAAACCACAAAAGTATTGAATATAAATGGTGTTAGCGGATTTCCTTGTCTTATTTCTGTTCTCAGAAATTTTTCCACATTTCATCAAGTAAAATATTCGCTATAGTTGCTAGCTCCTTAAGGATAAACATTGTTAGAAATTTTTGATTACTGTCCATTAATTTTTTACAAAAATGAAATATTTTACATACTGTTTCTAATAAGATTTTCACCCAAGGTATGTAAACACCAAACCCATATTTATTT
>NW_012149186.1:1780805-1783561 GCF_000956105.1 Propithecus coquereli
AAAATTATAGCTATATATGTCATTTTAGTTTGCATTTGTCATATATTCTTCCTCTCATATTTTTTAGGACATCTAATCGAGTTATTTAGCAGGTTGTTCAATACCAGACTGACAAGCACCATCGACTATGCTCACACTACTCTAGTTCGCTGATCAATACACCAGTCTTCCTTGGATTAGGGCTACAGACTCCTGGAGAGCCAATGACATATTTTTAGATGTATGAGAAGTCTCCACAATAATTTCGAAATTTTGCATTTACACTTTGGTAAACTAAAAAGAAAATTGACATTAGTGATAACCTGGATAGTATGGTAGCCACTTTATAACCAATGACATTTTCGCTTATGGTTACAATCTAATCAATGCCAAGAAGTACGACTTTAACTGTCTCAAGAATAGACAAAGCACAGGAGTATACTTGAAATGAGAATGATGCTTCTCTGAAAAATAAAGACTAATTAACACTCTGTAAAAAATGAAGAGATAAGACTCAAAATACAAAAAAAAATTAAGAAAAAGAAGGAAAATACTCAAATGAATGAAAATGAAGTAAAGAACGTAAAAAACAAAGAATAGAGGCTTCTAATTAGGATGTAGAAAGCTGGAAAAAATGTGGCTCCCACCCTGACAGTTACTAGAAAAAGCTGAATAAACTACAAAATTATCATTTTCTTGAACGCACAAGAGAACCCAAGTTGTACAACAGCCAACAAGACTGCAATGTAAGGAAAGACAGATGCCTCCAAGGAGACGAAGAGGAGCACAGGTTCACTTGGGGCAGGGCCAGGGAAGAAGACAGGTGCACCCAAGAAGCAGGAAAGAAGCATGTGCTTAAATATTTAATGAATTGCTAAAGCCAATGAGTTGCCTGTGCCACGGACACAAGGCAGGTCTGCATGTTTGCGGGCTCCTCCATCAGGTGCTCACAGGACAGGAGGCAGGGCAAGACATCGGAGAAAGCTTCCAACTATGGTGAAGGCCTGGAGGAGGGGGTAGCTGCCAAGAGGAAAGGCACAAAGCACCACCTGGGCCTCCCCTTTAAAGAACTAAAGCCTTCAACAGCTGGAGGAAGGGCGGCAAATCCTGTTGCCCCAGGGTAGAAATGAGGACCCAGTGCAGATGCAGGAAAGGAAAAAGAAAAAAATCCTCTATTCCTGGAGGGGCAGAAAACCACCCTGGATCAGGACCATTAGTGGCCCCCTAGTGCTCAGAGAGGGCAGGACCAGCAAGACCCACCAAAGACACAAGGCAGAACTTGGCTGCCACGGCAGAAGGGCATCTGCCAAGAAAGTGCCACACCCAAGACCCGGAGTAAGAACGAGGCTGGACCAGAATCAAAGAGAATCAATCCTGCTCCTTCCTACCAGGCTGGGATGTCCCAACAGAAGCCTGTACCACTTGGGGAAGTGCCAGAACATGTAGAGAAACTAGCTCTGTGGCAGGTGCAGAGTAAAGTGCTAAGCTGATAACGGGACAGGAATATCTGGGGACCCACTCTCCACTATAAGCACAAGATAATATAGAAAAATCTGAAACCATTGGTGACCTGAAGGTAACTACAGCAATAATAAAACCTGAATCCAACTCGTCTGACGAGGCTGACTCTCTCCCACTCACGGCTCACCCTTAGTAAAGTTCTAGAAGAGGCAAGCCCTTTTCCAGGTACAAATACTGTTTACCTTAATCTATGTTGTTCTGTATGCAATGTTCATCATTCTAGCAAAAATTACCAGACACCCAAAAAACAAGAAAAGCAACCCATTATTAAAAAACAAAGCAATCAACAGAACCAAATTAGCTCATCTGCTTAGAGAGTCTGAGGCTAATGAGGACAGGTACGGAGTCTGAATGACCAGAGGGTTACACCTTTGCTTTGGTCTTAGCCACTGACTATTCCCAGCATCATAGCTGAAGATCTTGCAAACCCATTCCACTGACAATAGACTATCTTCATATATACAGTGTCACACATTCCTTTACTTAACTCTAACTAGGGTCCTAGTGTTTTTGCTTACCAATTGGAAATTTAGGTTAAGAAGAGATTAGGTGCCTCCCACTATTCATGTACTAACATGGGTGTAAAGCAAGTCTTACCTTCCAATTTACATAGTTCTATGTTTCACTAAAGCTAAATTATCTTTCTGCTTTTAATATGGACGGAAAAACCCTTATTTTACAGTACAGTGTTCTTTCTGTTTCAACATACTATCTACACTCCTAAATGAATGCTTTCACCAAAAACAACCTCTTGATGGTGCATGGGTGTATTACCTATCACTCTGTTGAGGCAGTCCGGAGAAATGTTGAGAAGAATCTTCTCTATCAGCTTTGATCCTACACGAATGCAAACATTATGTCCCCCATTACCTACGGTCATTAAAGCTGGCCTGCAAAAGAGTAAACAACACATGACCTTCAAAAAGATTTTCAAATTAAAGAAATGCTTACATGCAATATGATTTCAAAAAGCACTAGGTTTTTATGCAGGATTAATTTTAATTGCTAAAAACAATTCTAGGATGTTCTGGAACATCCTAGAAACAAGAGAAGGGTTTTGTCCCCAAGAGTTTGAAATGATAAATTAATACATTTTATTTATTCCATATTCACTTTTAAATTTCAGATACTAATATAAGAAACATATATTAGGCCGGGCGCAGTGGCTCATGCCTGTAATCCTAGCACGCTGGGAGGCCGAGGCAGGAGGATCGCTCAAGGTCAGGAGTTGGAGACCAGCGTGAGCAAGAGCGAGA
>NW_012149186.1:1783611-1784101 GCF_000956105.1 Propithecus coquereli
CCAAAGCAAAAGCTCTGTCATTCATTTATTTCAAAAGACAAATCATTTCAATACTTCTTCCTTGAGATGCCCACGATTTCTTCATCTGGCCTCAGAGAAGGGCATAGGCTCCGTGCTTTACTATGTCAGGGTAAAAGTCCAGTAGAGAGAAGTCTTGTTGTAAGGGGTAGCTGTTTTCATCTAACATGAACAGGCTCTGAATCTTCAACAGCCAAGGTTCCGCGCTGACTACCAACAAGGAGTGGACCAGGTCTGCTGCAACCATCCCATACGTGACATCTGAGGAAGGCACTGAGGAAGATGAAACACACACGGAGCTCTCAATATCCCTTCTTGCTTGACAGAAACACACACATGGAAGATCATTGTTTCTCTTGAGTCCTCAAGTCTCAAACCCATTTTATATTTCTCTTTCTATACTTTCTCTTTCTAGTTACAAGTTGCTGAAGGCACTCTGGAGTGACAGCATAGATTCCTGCTGGACATGAAA
>NW_012149186.1:1788021-1792818 GCF_000956105.1 Propithecus coquereli
TGAGAAACACTTGACTAGATGCCAGCAGCGGAGATAGAAAACAGTGGATGAATCTGTAATATAGTTCTGGATGAAAATTCTTAGGACTTGCCAATAGATTAGACAGGGGAGGTTAGAAAAAGGAATAATTCAAGAATTATGGCCAAGTTTCTAGCTTAAATAATTGGGTAGATGGTGGTGCCATTTGTCAAGAAGTGTAAAAATGGGAGAACCAGATTTGAGTGTGGGGAGGAAAAACAAGAGTCCACTCTGGGCATGCTTCAGTGTGAGATGCCTGCGGGACATCTGCGTAGGACTGTCAAGTATGGAATTTGATTCTTTCATGCTGGAGCTTGGGGGAGAAAGCCAGAGTGAGACGTCAGTGCAAGTCACCAGCGTGTGGAAACAGTTGGAACCATCCAGGCAGCAAACACAGAAAGAACAAATGAAGACAAAGGACAAAGAAGAGGACTCAGGATTGACCCTGATATTTAAAGGGCAGATAGAGGAGGCTGAGAAGGAAAGGCCTGAGAGGCAGGTTGGAAAACCAGGAGAAGAAAATGTCACTGAACCTAAATAAGGAGGCTGTTTCTGGAAGGAGGAAGTGGTCTAAGATGTTGAATGTCACTCAGGGCAAATTAGAGGAGAAGAAAAGAAGTGTCCATGGATTAGGAAACACCAAAATGGCTGGTAACCTTGGCAAAAGCCATTTCTGCAGCACGGTGGAAGCAGAATGGAGTAAGCTGAAGTGAATTTGGAGATGCAGAAGGGGAGAGAGTATATATTTACAACTCCTGAACAAAGTTTGGCTGGGTACAAACAGAACAGAAAAATTGGGTGATAAGAAGGATATATAATATTAGCAGATGATTTTATGTGTTTTTAATATGAGAGATAGTGGAGTATGTTTATAGGACAGTACAAATGATCCACTGGGAGAGGTTATAACTGAAGATTGAGAAGGAAAAACAAAACAGGAGGCAGAAATTAATGAAGGGTTCAATCACCACAAATAACTGTCATTCCTGTAAACCCAGCCCAGACTTCTTTTCTGAACGGCATTCCTGTATATCTAACTACTTTCCAACCTTTTGCCTCTCAGCAATTCAAACTCCATATGAATCGGCACTTTTCCCACTGTTACTTGTTTTAATAAATAACCTTATTATTCATCCAACTGTCCATAACCTGTCACGTATCCATGACCACCCTTTACCTGCCACTCATTCACTAAATCTTGCCAATTCTATTTTCCAACTACTTGCAAATCTGTCCACTTCTTTCCATTCCCACCACTTACCCTCTAGTCAAGCTACCACCATCTCTCCCCGAAACATAAGGCAATAGCCTCCTAACTCTTCTCTGCACTAGCCTCATTCTAATCCACCCCCATTGTACAGCTAAACTTAACTTCTAATGAACAGAATTTGGCAGAAGTGATGCCATGTGACTTCTGAGGCTACATCATAAAAAGGGTGGCTCCCATCTGGCACTCTCTTTTTGGCCTGCCTGCTCTGGGGAAACGAGCTGTCACTTTGGGAGAACATTCAGGCAGCCTGCATAGACAACCAGGTGAACAGGAGCTCAACTTGTCAGCCATATGTGTGCACCAGCTTGGAAATGGATCCTCTAACCCCAGCCAAGCCTTTAGATGACTGCAGTCCCAGCCTGCAGCTGAACTGAAATCTCTTGAGAGACAAAGGCACCCTCTAGTGCTGCCTGCGTAGCAGCTTTAACAAGTGGTTTGACCTATTGGTTTCTTTGCTTGTAGTACAGAAAAAAAAACAATGTATTTCTTGTGTTCCAAAAATGTAATTCTGAATACATATCCTGTAGAAACATTGTTAAAGATGGTGTTCAAGTTCTATAATAGCTTTATGAACAGTAACTATGCTATTTATTAATACATGTTTATTAAATCTTCATTTAATAAATGTTCATTTAATAAATGTTCATTTAATAAACATTTGTGGCCTGGTATGAAACTTCAATACAACATCTAATGTTGCTTCCATTGGAAAACCAGCTCCAAGTTACAAACAACAAATGTAAAATGTGATCAGTCCACTCACAGTTTGGGGCTGTTATACCATACAAGTGTTCATTAAGTGTTTCTTAAATGGACTTACAAGCTTTGTGAGTACAAGAAGTATACTTATATCAATCAGTATAACTTCCACAGTACTAAATATCAGGTAAACATATGTGGATATCTAATAAATATTTGACTGATTGTAAAAATAAGCCATGAGAGCTTTCTCTTACTCAGTTTGCTGACTGATTTATGTAGATGATTTCTGAATCACACACTTGATAATTTGAAGAGAGTTTGTTATTTAATGTCAATACTTTCTTCTCAAGGAAACCAAATAATCAAGACTCTAAACCTAAAAACACCTTAAAGGCTTTTAAATAAATAAACAAAAACAACTCTTGCCTTAGCAAGTCTATTCAACATTCTAGTAAGACAACAAACTAGCATTACATCTTTAATGTGGTATAGTTTAGAACTAGATGTTACTTACCTCATACTAGCTATACCATGATCAGGTGAGACTGAACTGTGAAGTCCTTCCCTTGAACAGATATTTTTTAGACTGAAGACTCAAAGGCCCTCCTCTCCACAAGGGATATTACTGAGTAACATTTTTGTCTAATAAATAATTATATTGAATGAAGCATTTGGAATGATATAAAATGTCACCTCTGCATACTTTTGACGGGTCTTAACTATTGATAATCAATTTTAATTATTTGTTATATACCATGTGTTTAATTTAATCTTTTCCACAAAAGCAACTTTCAAAGTAATAGGAAAGTTGATTCACTTATTTACTAACAAACATAAATATCTGTAAAGGGAGATATGGGTTATGTAAATTTTCTTGAAGTATGGCATAACATGCTGAATAGATCTGCATTTAGTTTTTAGATACTACAGTATTTAGAAATAATCAGAAAGAGCATAAAACCCTGAGTGTTATTCTGTAAAGGCATATAATTTATAAGGTAAAAATAAAAAGATTACCCAAGACACTAAACATTTATTAATATTATTTGGAAAACAATGTGCTTTTCACTGAGCAGCTTTGCAATTTTACCACAGAATATTTATTTGCTATCTTTAATTTCTAAGGAAAAGTTGGGAAAACAAGTATCGAAAGGATAAACATCTTACTAGCTTCTACAACAACTCAGAGGAAAGATCACATATTTTGTCTTTAAATTCTAATTATATGATATTGTGGGAAAGTGAGTTATTTGTGAGCCATTTAGATCTAGTTAAAAGTGTAAATGAAGCAAAAATTTTCTTCAGTACAGCTGTTTGAAGACAATAAAATCTCCCAATTACTGCTTTTAAAAGTTCCTCTTAGGATTATTGGGCAATTTTTACTTTCATAAATAGCTATGTGTCACTCAGGGGGAAATTTTATTCTCTTGGATTAACTCTAGTTAGTTCCTGTTAGAAAGTAAGAGTTGATAGATCTAATTTCTTAGTCATTTCCAGTCCTGTAACAATAAATGTTTTCCATCTAATTAGCTTGCTTAGTTGTCTTACCTATAGAATATTCTCTTCATAGTAAACGGCAAGCAGCTGAAGCATTGTTTGTAGATCCTGTTCTCATCTGTTTCTAGTTCCAATGCACATTTTGCACAGCCAGTGTATATAATGTGGGGAAGGGAAGAGAAAATACTCTTCAGAGAACTGTGAGCATTTAGAGCTATCTTCTGAGCTGCTGGAATAGGAAATGCCAGCTCTAAAATCCGGGCTTTAATTAGAACCACTGCTATAAAAGACAAATAGAAATATTATAAATTATTGAACTGAAATTATAACTTGACAAACACGGCTAATTATATAGTTGATTTACAGCCACTGAAGATAAAGGACACACCAGTCTTCTCTCCTTCACTCTTTTCCTAGGCAACCTCACTCACTTGTATCTTCAGTATTTACTCTAGAATCTAAGGGGGCATCTGCCTGCAACTCACTCAGGATTTACGTGGCTAATCTGATTGAACAGGTAGATGTTTTCTTCTTCCCCATTCTCTGGAATCATGCAAAATAAATTTAATACCTCTTTTACAAGAAATCCCTTCAAATACTTGAAACGAGCTAACATGCCCTCTCTCCCTGCCTTGTCTTCTGTCTTTTTAATTGTCAAAAGCCAAATAAGAGGGGAGTTTTTCTTCTACTCTCCACTTGGTCCAATATATCAATAACTTATCCTCTTTTTAAGTTTCTTTTCTCCAACTTCTTGCCCATCACTACCCATACTCTGGGCGTGGGTTATACAGCCACATGGGGACTCAAAGTCCATTTTTTTTTTTTTGGAGACAGTCTCACTCTCTCCCCCAAGCTAGAGTGTAGTGATATCACCACAGCTCACAGCAACCTCAAATTCCTGGGCTCAAGTGATCCTCCTGCCTCAGCCTCCCAAGCAGCTGGGACTACAGGCATGCACCACCACGCCCGGCTTATTTTTCTATTTTTGGTAGAGATAGGGTCTCGCTCTTGCTCAGGTTGGTCTCAAACTGCTGACCTCAAGCGATCCTCCCACCTTGGCCTCCCAGAGTGCTAGGATTACAGGTGTAAGCCACCACGCCCAGCCGAAAGTCCTCATTTATTAAATGTTTCTCGGATGATGCCAGAAACCTCAAACATACCCATTCACTACTAATGGCTCATTCATTCACCTGGTAAACAAATACTAAATATTTACTATCTGCCAGACATTCTTTTTCCCTAATTTACCTTTGTCTTACTGTGTACTACTGAGGTCTATGAGATTATCTGAGCACTATTCTCCCTTCCTC
>NW_012149186.1:1793411-1795230 GCF_000956105.1 Propithecus coquereli
AAAAAAAAGGACATTGAAATGGACACAGATCTACCATAACCAATATTTTACTCATATTTTAACACCTTACTTATCTTATTTAGCTAACTCTTCCAGAACAAAAGCATTTAGATGTAGTAGCCCCTATTTTTAATTCTCTCAGTAATAATTCTAATTCTTAAAATCACAGTAACACAGACCTTGCCAAATAACCATATTCTATATTAGTAAATTCAGCTTTAAAACTATAATAAAACAAAAGGAAGTTTCTTAGCACTAACTTTTCTGATAATAATAGCTGTCTTTTTAGTTTCTCACTTACTTCAGGCCATAAATCTAATTCGCTCCACCCACCCACTTCCTTAGTTTCTTTCATTAGACATTTTTTGTTGTTGGAGAATCATCAAACGAGTAAGTCAATCTGTACAGAGAGAGCATCATTAGAAAGAACTAAAGCATATGTATTCCACGTTGCTGCTTAAAAACAATCATTATTTTAAAAACAGCTTTCTTATTACAAAACTCATGCTTAGAAATCACAGAGAAGAGAAGCAAATAAATGAATTGTAGCCAGAATCTCAACACTCTAAAATAAACACAGTTAATTTTTTTTTTTTTGAAACAGAGTCTCTCTTCGTCACCTGGGTAGAGTGCAGGGGCGTCATCATAGCTCACTACAGCCCCAAACTCCTGGGCTGAAGTGATCTTCCTGCCTCAGCCTCCCAAGTAGCTGGGACCACAGGCATATGCCACCATGCCCTGCTAATTTTTTCTATTTTTTAGTAGAGCCAGGGTCTCACTCTTGCTCAGGCTGGTCTTGAACTCCTGACTTCAAGTGATCCTCCCACCTTAGCCCACCAGAGTATTAGGATTATAGGCGTGAGCCACTACGCCCACCGATGGTTAACATTTTAATGGACAACCAGCCGTTTTGGATTGATTTGATTTTTACTTAATATGTCCAAATTTACTTTTACATGTCATTAAGTATTATTCTACATTACTTTTAAATACTTAAAATATACCAGTGCACAGATATACCAAAATATTAAAAATTATTATAGCAATATTTATTTTGGGAAACTTTGTGTTTTTTTATTTTTCACTATTACAAACAATACCATGATAAACACATTTTCAGCTACATTTTTATGCACAGCAGTGATAAATTCCTAGAGCTATAATTATTGGGCCAAAGGTATCCTAAATTTTTTCATATGTATTGTGAACTGTCATCAAGAAAAGTTCTGTCAATTTACATTTCCAATAGTTCGTGGGAGTAGCTGTTTTCCAATATCTTCTCTATTTCTTACGAGGAAAATCATCTATCATTATCATTTTCTGTGTTTTCAACTACTAGTAAATTTTTTCATATTTTTATTTCTTCTCTGGGGGCTTGCCTATTCATATCCTTTGCTCATTTATCTTTGCAGATATTTGCCTTTTGCTTATTGTATTATTTCCTGACACAATATAATTTTTTTTCTGGTTTGTCACTTGCCTTTTAGTTTTGTATATGGTGGTTTTAATGTATAGTAGTTTTCGTTGCTGCATTTTATTTAACCTACCAATCTTTTGATTCCAAATAAGTTTGCCTATATTCTCTTCTACCATTCATTGTTTCACTGTTATTTTTTATTTTTATTTTTAACCCGGACAGATGGAGAAGGATGTTTCATTGTTTTTATATTTGAATCTCCAATGCATTTGGAATTTACTTTGGCACAAACATAAAATATAGATTTAATTTTACTTTTTTCTCAAATTATTAGCTAGATATTCCAAACATTAAATCTTCTTTCTTAAAAAAAGGAAAAAGTTTTAGTTTTAGTTTCTAATT
>NW_012149186.1:1795280-1798156 GCF_000956105.1 Propithecus coquereli
CATGCCTGTAGTCCCAGCTACTCGGGAGGCTGAGGCAGGAGGATCACTTGAGCCCAGGAGTTTGAGGTTGCTGTGAGCTTGGATGACGCCACGGCACTCACTCTAGCCAGGGCAACAGAGTGAGACTCTGTCTCAAAAAAAATCATAGAAAATTCAAACTAATATCTAATGATAGAAAGTAAATTAGTGGTTACCCAGAAGGGTCAAGGGGCAGGGATATGTGGAAGGAGACGATTACAAAGAGGAGAGGGATTCTGTTTTTACTGCGGTGATGGTTTCATGGGTTTCATTTCAAAACTCACTTCAAATAAGTGCAGCTTATCATATAAAAATTACACCCCATAAACCTTGTTAAAAATTTTTCTTAATGTAACACTCTGAACCACAAGTTTTAAATCTTGGTGGAAATACCAAACAGGAGCATAGCATGTTAGCCAAAAGGCTTCAGAAACATACTTGAGAATCTTAGCAACTGATCTCTTAGGAGTTTCAACTTAATTCATTTTGGACTAGATTCTTTTTTTTAAAAGAATTATAAAAGTAATCTTATTTCACTTAAACTACATGTAGCATTTCATGAAATCTAAAACCATATGTAATCAGAAAATTATTCATGCAAATGGAATAATAAAGTCGATTCACTATCAAGATCCACAGTTTCTGAGTTATTCTCAATAACCCATAAAAGTACCAAAAATGTTATTCGAATGCTCAGAAAGTTTTTGACCATTTTCTTCTTCATTAAAATATTCAAATTATGTAACAAAATAAACCTATAGATACATTCCACTTTCTTCAACTCTTATTTCCCCTCAAAAATGCATTTACCATTGTAGCCAGTGGAAAACTTTCTATCAGTTTCCAAAACTGATAATCACTGTCATTTACTAACAACTGGCATTTAGCAATCCTAAATATAGCTTCGAATGCTGTTAATTTGTTATATCTTCAACTAGAAGTTAGCATCTTTTTAGCATTATCTCTGTAGTTAGGAAGCCAATGCAATCTAGTGAAACATATTTCCCACTCAAATTGTAGAGACTGATCTACTTACTTTCACTATTGAAACCTCTCTTCATTCCGAGTCTATAGCATTTTGAACTAAAATGTATTCCTTTTGCTACTTCACTCAAAACAAATCACTTTAATCATATTTAATTAATGGAAAGTATGTATGTCTACAAAATTCACAATCAAAGGTGTTCTACATAGTATGCTTTTGAGGATCAATTTTATACACACACATACGCACACACACATTTGAGTTCAGGATGTAAGTTATTACATTTTACAAAGCAGTAAGTAAATTTCACAAATTCTGTATCAATGTTAAATCTTAACAATGATGTCTAGGTGACAGCTGAGTGACTTCTTAAGATGTTCACCTCCACAGTGACTCTGGTTAAGGTCATCAGGTCAATTTTCTATTTCTGGCTTATCAAATGATAAGCTGATGGTAACTATACACAAAAAATATCTGAAGTGATCTCTAATCATCATTATAAATTAACCTCAAAGGATTAGAGGCAAAAAGCTAAGAAGGTGCCAATATCTCGTTCAGCTATTTGCAAAGATCTATATTTCCTTTTTATATTGAATTATACATTTTCACCACAAATGGTAGTCTTTTTGCTTACATTGAAACTAGCAGTACTTTACATATATAAAGATCTTACCTGAACACTTATCCTCGAAGTGGGTTGCTAAGTTTGACATCTTGACAAAGGAGGGTGCACTTTTTTGAAATTTTGCTTTAAATGTAATTGCCCTTATATCGTCATCAAACAAGCACTCACAGGATGACCAAGGTGTTGTGTGCAATTCTAGGTTTTCCAGTATACAATTGCGCTGAACAAAAAGATATTTAAATTCCCAAATATAATCTTAAACAAAAATAAAAAAAACAAAAAGTTACCAAAAAGGAAAATGTCCAGGCTCAGAATCAGATTAAATAGACTGATCCATTAAATCAGTTAAATATAACTTTTATCACTAAAGAATTTAGGTATAAAGAAACAAAATATGAATGTTGTACTAAGGCAACAGGATAAGGATGCTAGAGATAATTTCAACAAAATCTTTTCTAAAGATTTCTTGGCCTCCTAAAGTAGTCAAATTTGTCATAATCAACTGCTATACAGAGTAACAAATTCTCATTTTGACATCTACAGGCAAAGATTTTTTTTTCAAAAAAAAAGGACATTGAAATGGACACAGATCTACCATAACCAATATTTTACTCATATTTTAACACCTTACTTATCTTATTTAGCTAACTCTTCCAGAACAAAAGCATTTAGATGTAGTAGCCCCTATTTTTAATTCTCTCAGTAATAATTCTAATTCTTAAAATCACAGTAACACAGACCTTGCCAAATAACCATATTCTATATTAGTAAATTCAGCTTTAAAACTATAATAAAACAAAAGGAAGTTTCTTAGCACTAACTTTTCTGATAATAATAGCTGTCTTTTTAGTTTCTCACTTACTTCAGGCCATAAATCTAATTCGCTCCACCCACCCACTTCCTTAGTTTCTTTCATTAGACATTTTTTGTTGTTGGAGAATCATCAAACGAGTAAGTCAATCTGTACAGAGAGAGCATCATTAGAAAGAACTAAAGCATATGTATTCCACGTTGCTGCTTAAAAACAATCAT
Source organism: Propithecus coquereli (assembly GCF_000956105.1). Lineage (NCBI taxonomy): Eukaryota > Metazoa > Chordata > Mammalia > Primates > Indriidae > Propithecus > Propithecus coquereli. Next base: position 1,797,941 of record NW_012149186.1, read on the forward strand.
TATTTTAAAAACAGCTTTCTTATTACAAAACTCATGCTTAGAAATCACAGAGAAGAGAAGCAAATAAATGAATTGTAGCCAGAATCTCAACACTCTAAAATAAACACAGTTAATTTTTTTTTTTTTGAAACAGAGTCTCTCTTCGTCACCTGGGTAGAGTGCAGGGGCGTCATCATAGCTCACTACAGCCCCAAACTCCTGGGCTGAAGTGATCTT
>NW_012149186.1:1798206-1800289 GCF_000956105.1 Propithecus coquereli
TTAAAAGGTTTTTTAAAATTGTATGATCATCACGATAGATGGATAGAAAGCATTTGACAAATTCTAAAACCCATTTCTGATAAAAATTTTCAGCAAACCAGGACTACAAGAGAACTTCACCAATCTGATAAAAGGAGTCTATGAAAAACTATAGCTAACATAATATTTAATAATGAAAGAATGAATGTTTTCTCCCTAAGATCAGAAACAAGATAAAAATGTCTACTCACAACTTTTCAATATTATACTGGAGGAGCTACCAAGAGCAGTGAGGCAAGAAAAATAAATAAAATGCACCTAGACTGGAAGGGAAGAAGGAAAACTGCCTTTACTCACAGAAAATGTGATCGTCTATATAGAAAATCCAAATCTACAGAATTACTATTTAATAGTGAGTTCAGCAAGTTTACAAAATACAAGATCAATATACAGAAATTGACAAACTGGTCCTATAATCCATATGGAAATGCAAAGGGCCACAACAACTGTGAAAAAGAACAAAGTTGGAAGGCCAGCATTACCTGACTTCAAGACTTATTGCAAAGCTATAGTAATCAGAACAAGGTAGTATTGGTGTAAAGATAGACAAACAGATTAACAGAACAGAAAAGAAAGTCCAAAAATAGCCCACACATATGTGGACAACTGATATTCTACAAAAGTGTAAAGGCAATCTACTGGAAAAATAATAATATTTTCAACAAATGGTGCTTACACAATTGGACATTCATCTAAAGAGAGAAAGAGAGAGAGAGAGAGAGTGCTTGTGCTTCAAAGCCGTATCTCTCACCATACCCAAAAATAACGCAAACTGGATCATAGATCTAAACATAAAACCTAAAGTTCTGAAACTCCTAAAGAAAACACAGGAGAAAAATCTTTCTGACCTTGAGTTAGGCAAATATTTCTTAGATATAACACCAAAAGTACAATTCCTACAAGAACAAATGGATAAATTGGTCTTCATTAAAATTTAAAACTTGCACTCTTCAGAAGACCCAATTTAAAAAATGAAAAGATAAGCAATAGACTAGGAGAACATATCTGCAAAGCAGATATCTGATAAAGAATTTATACTCAGGATATATAAAGAACTCTCAAAATTCAGTAATAACAAAATAATTGGGCAGGTGCAGTGGCTCACGCCTGTAAGCCCGGCACTTTGGGAGGCCAAGGCAGGAGGATCACCTGAGGCCAGGAGTTTGAAACCAGCCTGGGGAACGTAGTGAGATCTTGTCTCTACAAAAAATTTAAGATTAGCCAGGTGTGGTGGCATGCCTATAGTCTCAGCTACTCAGGAGGCTGAGGCAGGAGGATCACCTGAATCCAGGAGTTTGAAGTTGCAGTGAGCTGTGATTACACTCCAACCTGGGCAACAGAGCAAGACCCTGTCTCTAAAGAAAAAAAGAAAAAGGAAGAAAGAACAAAATCAACTCAATTTTTTTTAATTGGCAAAAGATTTCAACTGACACTTCACCAAAGAAGACATATAGATGGCAATTAAGTGTATGAAAAGATACTCAACATCATTAGCCAGTAGAGAAATATAAATTAAAACCAAAATGAGCTATCACTACACACCTATTAGAATGGCTAAAATTAAAAAGAATGTCCATGCCATGTGTTGATGAGGATGTGGAGAAAACATTGCCAGTGGGAATATAAAATGGTACAACCACTTTGGAAATCTCTTTGGCAGTTTCTTAAAAAGTTAAATACCCACCCACTGCATAATTCAACTATTTTTTCCACTCCGAGGTATTTACTCAAGAGAAAAGAAAGACTATGTCCATATAAAGCTTTGTACATGTATGTTTATACGAACTTTATCTATAATAGCCAAAACTGGGAACAACCCAATGTCCATCAACATATGAGGAGATAAATTATGGTATATCCATACAATAAAAAGAAATGAAATATTGATATGTACAACAGCACAAATACATCTCAAAAGAATTTGCTAAGTGAAAAGATGCCAGACAAAACAGTGTACATACTACATGACTCCATTTGTATAAAATCATAGAAAATTTGGCCGGGCGTGGTGGCTCACGCCTGTAATCCCAGCACTCTGGGAGGC
>NW_012149186.1:1800339-1802366 GCF_000956105.1 Propithecus coquereli
TGGATTTATGCTTCCATCTTGTGATATAATAAAAAATAAGTATTTGTTCTTTGTCCCTGGTTCCTGGCACACAGTTCCTAAAACCCCTGGAATCTCTGGAGTGATAAGAGTATCTTTTTTATGTTAATGAGATAACTGGTGTTTGGGGGCCCATAGACAGCTTGGGGTTGGGGGCCAGAAAGACAGAGGCATGATTAGAGGATTGAAACTTTCAGCTCTCCCCCAAATCTGCCCACGGAGAGGGACTAGAGATTGAGTCAATCATCAACAGCCAATGATTTAATCAATCATGTCTACATCATGCGGCCTTGATAAAAACCCTAAACAACAGAGTTCAGAGAGCATCTAGGCTGGTGAACATATCAAAGTGCTGGGAGGGTGGTGTGCCCAGAGAGGGCATGAAAGCTCTACAGCCCTTCCTCCATACCCCGCTCTACGTATCTCTTCCATTTAGCTGTTCCTGAGTTGTAAATGTAAGAGTGTTCTTGAGTCCTGTGAGCCATTCTAGCAAATTACTGAACCTGAAAGGGGGGAGTTGTAGCCTGGTCAGGCAGAAGTGTGGGTACACCAGGCACCCAATATTTGTGACTGGTATCTAAAGTGAAGGCAGTATTGTGGGACTGAACCCTTAAGCCTGAGGAGTCTGACACTAACTCAGGTAGGTAGTGTAAGAATTGAATTGAATTGAATTTTAGGACACCCAGCTGGTGTCTGGAGAGTTGGAGAACTGGTTGTTAGTACAGAAAAGAACCCCACACATTTCGTGTCAGAAGTGTTGTGAGTGAAAACAGTTCAGACACCTGAAATAACTAAAAAACCAAACAAAATGTACAAAACAATAATTCTCAAGACATTGAACAAGAAGCAACAAAAAAATAGTGATCCCTAAGAGGTGAGAAACAAAAGATATGAGCCCTGTGACTGCCTCAGCTTACAGATGAGAGTTTCCTGGCTGTGGCACAGGGAAGGGGACCCCAGGCAGAGCCTGGTGGTTTCCCTGAGTTGACAGAGATGAAGCTTTGAGTCTGGAAGGCGAAGGTGGCTAGAGTTCTCAGGGCAGGGTACTAGACAGATGAGAGCTGCAAAGAGAGAGAACTCTGGAGAACTGCAGACAACCCCCTTGGAGAACTCAGCTGAGTACTGACCAGCACACGTGACCAGAGGCCAAGGAAAGAATGTCCCAAAAGGATTACTGGGAACAACCCTTCGAGCTTTTGCAGAGCCGGAAATAGTGCCTTTCCCACCAGCTAGAGTGGAAAATCTCATAATGCACAGGGCATTGGACAGAGAACTCAGAAGCTTCACTTGGGAGGGAAATTTATGGCACTAAATACCTATACTAGGAAAAATAAAAGTCTCATATCAATAATTTCAATTTCAACCTTAAGAAATGAGAAAAAGTAAATGCCAAGTAGAACAAAGTAAATAATAAAGATCAAACAAGAAACCAAAAAAAGAAAAAAGAAAACAGAAAAATAAAAAAAAAATTAGTGAAACCAAAAGGTGGTTATTTGGGAAGATCAATAAATTTGATAAACCTCTAGTCAAATCGATCAGAAATAGAAAGGGAAGACACAAATTATCAATGTCATGTAATACCAGCATCACTACAGATTCCACAGATGTTAAAAATGATAAGAGAATATTATAACTTCATGCCAATAAATTTTTGTTGTTGTTATGCCAACAATTTGGACGAAATGAACAAATTTCTTGAAATCAGCAAAGGTCACTCAAGAAGCAGATAAGCTGAATATCCCAACATCTATTAAAGAAATTAAATTTGTAGTTAAAACCTTCCAATAAAAAACTTCAGGCCCAAACGGCTTCACTGAGGAATTCTACTAAAAATTTAAAGAAAAAAAATCATTCTAATTCTAAACAAACTCTTCCAGAAAATTGAAGAGGAGGAACTATATCCCAACTCATTCTACAAGCATTACTCTAATCCCAAAACCAGGGAGAACAGAAAACTACAGACAAATTTCCCTCATAAACATAGACAAAAAAATTCTTAACAAATGTTA
>NW_012149186.1:1802416-1803728 GCF_000956105.1 Propithecus coquereli
TCTTTCAGTGTCCGAAGATGGTTTCGTCATATATCCCTACGCTAGTTAGCAGGAGTGGGTGGTGATGGCATAGCTAACAAATTACAGCAGATGCCACATCACACCTTTCCACAGACATGTTAAATCACTAAAAAATTGTTTAATAAAAGAATTCAAGCCAGACACGGTGGCATGCTCCTATAATCCTTGCTACTCAGGAGGCCAAGGCAAGAGGATCGCTTGAGTCCTGGAGTTGGAGGCCAGTCGGGGCAACATAGTGAGACCCTGTCTCAGAAAAAAAAAAAATCAAGAATTTTAGAAGAATATTAACATAATCCTATCATTTTGTAAATTTATACACCTCCTAAAAGAATTAAAAGGTCATTCTGAATGTAGACTTTGCTTTCAAGGGGCTTACAGACTGCCAAGCACTGAAATTTCTGCTGATGGTAGGGTAAGCTACTGAGCGAGCATCTTCATTTCTTTACAAGGAGTCAGTCATAGCCTCATCCCCCTCTCCTTTTGCTGAGCAAGCAGACCCTCCAAGAAAACTCGCCCATGTTGATCTCCCTTTCTCCTTCCTTTATTTAACTAGGAAATACATAAGAAAAAAATTGCTTGTATTAATATTTCCATGTTCTCTTTTCATTTTTATCTTAAAAACACATAAACAATGATAGAAATTATGAATTCAGCCCTCATAGCCAAACACAAAGAGAATTAAAAAGGTTAAAAGGGCCTCTCTGCACACAGCCTGTTAAGGACTGACTGTAACAGCACAAAGTCTCAGCATGGTTTCCCAATGAGTAATACACCTCCAGGATTTCCCACAACACTCCCAATTCCCAGACTCATTCCTAAGCCGGTAGGGTTATATCCTTGAAACCAGTAACCATAAACACTATGACCACCTATTTTGTCACTGTCTATTATGTTATCTTTATTTTTAAATTTAATTCTAGGACTTCAATCCCAGCAGGTAACAGCTTTCTTTAAGCAGCAGACAACAGTTCTCCAATGTACCAAACTAAACATCTGTGTGAAGTGATGTAGCCTCTCTAATGCCCATGGCATTCCTTCTGCTGGTGACCAGCTTTATGTGCCTTTGGACTTCGAGAGGCATGGAAATATGAAACTGGCTTAGGAACCTACATAATGCTACAACAGTACTCAAGATTTCACTGGTTGGTATAAATCTAGAGTCTTCTGTGGCCATAAGCAACTCCATTTGTTAAAGTGGCATAAAAATTTTACAGTATAAAAGCTTATAAATTTTCTATCATCTGTATTTATCTCCCAGAAATATTACTAATTTAAATTAACTTAGTATTAA
>NW_012149186.1:1816212-1820084 GCF_000956105.1 Propithecus coquereli
CTCTTGTGAGGCTGGTCTCTAACTCCTGACCTCAAGCAATCCTCCCGCGTCGGCCTCCCAGAGTGCTAAGATTACAGGCGTGAGCCACCGTGCCCGGCTTCATGGGTCATATTTTAAACATGAACGTTCTCTGGCTAGCTAATAGCCCACACTTTTAAAACAACTGGAATAAAAACCCGAAACACAGAATTTATTGAACAGTAATTGTGACTTGAAAGAGTTAAGGTAACTCCCCTAACATCTGCCCTATGACCAGAGAGAAGTTTATTCATCAGAGTACTTGGGCTGAAAAAAATTGTAGAAGCTTCTCCAGAATTAAATTTTTAAAGAACATTATGTGAAGGAAATAAGATCTTCACTAAAAAGGTAAAGTAGTATACCTGGGAATAAATTTAAGCCTTTATTTTGCCACCATTAATTACAGGAGACTTTTTAGATAACTGAATTGATGTAAGAGATATAAAATTATAACAAGAAATTTGCAGATTATTCAATTACGATCTCTTGTATTTCAAATGTTGTCTAATCTTGCTGTCTAATCTCTTAAGATTTTCTTTATCTTAGGCTCGTAAGCATTAATCATTTACCAAACTATAAATAGATTAAATGCTTTTTGGTTTATTTACCTTTTTTCCTTTGAAGCTGAGGGTACCAGGCAGCTCCAGGACCCCATAGTACAAGCACATAATGTTGACCTTGGGCCTGTTCCACTGTTAACATAACTTTCCTTTGCTTCTGTCCTCTATAGCTGTATAATGCCTCTGGAAAAGGAACATCTTAGTTGGTATTACTCTATCACATGTGATACCATACTTTAATATCTGATGACAAATATACAGTGATAACCAAACGGTACACTAAAATGGTCTTATATCTTAATTTTTTATAATTTAAAATTAAAAAGGCGCTCAAAATATTTACCTGTCAGTACAGTGATATCAATAACTTTTAGTAGTGCATGGACTAATATGTCAGGTTGAAGCTCCTCCAATTCTACAAACTCTATACTGTTCATTCTCTGAGGCTGCCTCCGAGGAAGATCTTTGAGATAGCAGTGTTTTGAAGACACATATGCCAGTAAGTCTTGAAGTACAACATCACTAACGATACTAGAATCTAAGGAAGAAAAACATACGCAAAGGATGACAACATTATATTTTTCTTAACAACACAATATTTTCTTAGAATTGTATTTCATGTTGTAAAGTGTGGTTAGATGTAAAATATGACTTCCTTTCTACAAAACACGTACCTTATTCTTTAATCAGTTTAGATGCAAAAAATAAAACCTGATATTTTTAACCAATGGAAGAATTATTTACCATCTCCAAAAAATTTGCTCTGTCCCCTCTTACTTCTCTATTTTGTTAATAATATCATTTTTCTAACAATTAACCAAGCTCAACATTTGTTATTTTTTGACTCTACCACCCTGATATAGCCATTTGGTTCCCCAATCCCTGGAGTCTGATTTGATCCTGCCTTTGCCACTCTTCCTCAAGCCCCTCAGCACTTCCAGTCTGGTACAGGCCAGGGGCCGCCTCACTGGGCACTCCGTACTCTACACAGCGGTAGGCCTGTGTCCGCACCGCCTTCCCACCACAATGATGTCATCCTCCTTTCCTCCTATCCAAATACCACACAGAATGACAACCGCTAGCCTCACAGTGCTTCCTCCTTCCTGGAATGCAGAGAGCTTTTTATCCTAACACTCATTTGGCATTTGCGCATGTGCTACTTTGTAACATTTCTCTTGATTATTGCATCAGCTATTTAATTCTTCAGTCATTACCTCTTTCAAATGTTTTTCTCTCAACTGTCTCAATTTTTTCCTCATTTTTTATTAAGGTATATTTGACATACAATAAAATGCACACATTTTAAATGCACAGGTTGGTGAGTTTTGTTGATTATATTTCAATTTTTCTTAAGGTAAAGGAGGTATGTTTGAATACATGATTGATTGTGGACCAAAAAAAGATCCTGACAATAAACTCAAGTGCTTTTTAGAAAGCAGACTCTACAAGCCGATTTATGATTCTTCTTTCCTTCTGCCATTAACATGCTCATGCTACACTCATCATTCACCCACTCTTCAGTGGATCAGCCACTATGTAGCAGGCATTATACTAGATGCTAAGGATACAAAGACAAATCACGGCACAATCCTGGCACTGAAGGAGTTAGGACCTGGAAGTGGACAACAACAAACCTGGGCATAGGGTATAAGAGATGCAGGTAAGCATCGCTAAGAGCACACAGAAAAAGAGTTGCCTGGGAAAATTGGAAAAGGAAGGAATATTTGAACTGAGTTTTAGGGAAATGTCTAAAAAGTTTTCAGGTAGCAAATAAGGTTGGGATACATTTGCAGGTAAAGAGAAAGGGTTCATGATCCTTTATGTACCATGGATGCTTTTGGTAGTCCATACAGACCCACTATTAGAGAAATATCTACTATATCTATTATAACAGCTTTATTGAGATATATTTCACATATACAAAATTCACCTTTTCATTCTTTCTTACAGGAAGGATGCCATACTATTAATACATACACTTTTTTGGGCTCTATGTGTATTTTTGTTGTTGTTGTTTTGAGATAGGGTCTCATTCTGTAGCCTGGGATAGAGTGCGGTGGCGTCATCATTGCTCATTGCAACATCAAACTCCTGGGCTCAGTTGATCCTCCTGCCTCAGCCTCCCAAGTAGCTGGAAATACAGATGTGTGCCACCACACCTGGTTAATTTTTCTATTTTTAGTAGAGATGGGGGTGTTGCTATGTTGCCCAGGCTGGTCTCAAACTCCTGGCCTCAAGCAATCCTCCTGCCTTGGCCTCCCAATATGCTAGGATTACAGACATGAGCCACCGCACGTGGCCTGAGCTTTATGTTTTTCATGTAACAGTAGGTCCTGGAAATGACTTCATATCAGTTCATAGAGATCTTTTTCATTCTCTTTTTACAGCTGCTTAGTATTCCACTATGTGAATGTACCATAATTCAGACAATTATTCTCCTACGTATGGGCATTTAGATTTGTTCCAGTATTTTGCGCTTACAAACAACACTGCAATAAATAACCCTGTGATATGTATTTTCATATTGTTGGTGGTGAATCTTCAAGATGGATTCCTAGAAGTGGGACTGCTGGGTCAGAAGCTAAGTACATACAGAATTTTGTTAGGTATTACCAAATATCCCTCCAGAAGGGTTGTGGCACTTTGCATGCCTACCAACAATGTGTAAGAAGGCCTATTTCCCCACAGCCTTGCCAAAGAATAAATTGCCATATTCTTTTAATTTTGACAATCTCATAGGTGAGAAATGATATCTCCATGTAGTTTTAATTTGAATTTCTCTAATTATGAGTTATATTTGAGGGCCATTTTTATATTATTTTTCCCATTTTCCAATCAGGTCCTTTGCTACTCAATTTTTAAAAGTTCTTCATATATTAGAGATATTAGTTTTTTGGTATATGTCATAAATATTTTCTCCAAGTTTGTCAGTTGTCTTTTGACTTTGTTTATGGTGTTTTAGTTATGCAAAATTTTATTTTTCTGTAGTCAAATTTATCAGTCTTGCCTTTTACAGCCTCTGGATTCTGAGTAATATTAAGAAAGACTTTCCCAGCCAGGCGTGGTGGTGTGCACCTGTAATCCCAGCTGCTGAGGAGGCTGAGGCAGGAGGATCGCTCGAGCCCAGGAGTCTGAGGTTGCAATAAGCTATGATCGTGCCACTGTACTCCAGCTTGGGTGACAGAGCAAGACCCTGTTTCTAAAAAGGAGGAGGAGGGGGAGGGGAAGGAAGAGGAGGAGGAGAAAAAAAGAAGAAGTGGAAGAAGTTAGCCTTTATCTCAATGATTTCAGATA
>NW_012149186.1:1821359-1828772 GCF_000956105.1 Propithecus coquereli
TTAAAATTTGTATCTTAATTTTAAATCTGTTCCCTGAGTCCTGGACTTTGTTTCCAATTCCTACGTCTCCACTTGGGTACCTCAAAAATATCTAAAACTTAATATGCTTAAAACATAGCACTTTATTTTCCCTCATAAACCTGTTCCCTGTCAGTTTTTTGCAAAAAAGGCTAGTTACTTAAACCAGAAATCCAGTAGCAGGAGACTGATCCTCCTTCCTCATCCCCAAATCTATACCATCAGAAAATCCTGTCAACTCTATTTACAAATATATCTCAACTCTTTATCTCCATAGGCCTCCCATCATCTCTCAACCGCAGCTATTGTAACACCTTCCTAACTCTGATTCCACTTCGGGACCAACCCTTCCCAACTAGAACCATGGCATTCTATATCTCAGCCCTTTGTTAGTTTTCTTCACAGCACTCACTAACACCTGGAAATATTTATACATCTGTTTCATTCTCTTTTTTTTTGGTCTGCCCTCCACGTAAGAACATAAGCTCCACGAAGGCAAGGCACCATTGCATTGGTGGTGTATACTGAAGCCCAGTGCCTGAAACAATGTCGACACTTAAACATATACTGGACAGATGAAGAACTCTATTTTGGTTATTTTATGAGAATATGTCAGTGTTGATTTTCTGCTGACAAGCTACCCTAGGACACAGTGAAACCTTCCCTCTCCATGCACAGTTATTGTTGCTATAATTGTTGTTATTCTCTCCTTACTCTGCCTTTGAGAATTCAAAGGTTGGAATTCCATGTTCTATCTTCCATATATGTCATAAAACTTTCCCGTTATTCTAGTTAACTTCCTGTATAATCAGTATATTTCCCTCGCTCTAACATTCCCTAATATTTTCATTATGCTCAGTATTTTAGCAAATACGTTTTGCTAACTTATTATTTCTCCCACTAATCTTACTATACTGTTATTATATTACATGCAGTTTGAAATACCTCATATTATCTTATTTAATCTTCACAACAACCCTGTAAGGTATGCATGTATTTTTATTTCCATCTCATAGATGAGGAGATAGGGTATAATGAGGTTCAACAACTTGCCTAAAGACAAAGACTTTGCGGGGGTGGGGGTGGTCAAGACTCAAATCCTGGTCTGTTTGACTCCAGAGACCATAACTATTAATACTAGTTTATACTGCTTCCCTTACTTTGTTTTCTTTTTTTAATTTCCTGGAGAAAAAGATTCTGCTAGTTTCTTCGTCTGACAGCTTATTGCAAAGAAGAGAAAATGGACATCAGAGAAGGAAGGTAGTTTTTCCTAACAGTGGGAGATAGAACAAGGATTTCAATCACAGCTGTAGGACTACAAGGCCAATACTTTTTTTATTACCTCAAGAATTCTCATTAAAGGCTTGGAAATTCCACAGAAGAACGTCAGAGATCCATGGAATGGTTTAGAATTATAAGCAAAATTTTGTGTCTGTCTACGTAAGTCCGTTTTTCCTGGGGAAATGGCCCATAGCCTCTCTAAGAGGTCTATGACCCCCTAAAAGGTTAAGAACCACCATTATACTGACTCCCTAAGAAAAATAAGAAAGTGGAACATGAGCTCCAATACTTTTTAATATAAATGTGATTTACGATGTACAGTTCATTTTAAAAATATTCTATTTTCATTCTTACTAAATAAACCAATACTAACTAATGGTGTAGAAAACATTTTACAAAAGAACCATTTTAACTCTAATCTTTCTTAGTATGCTTATATTCTTTAAATGCTAAGAAATGATTACATTCAAAATGTGTCTTACATTCTTCTGGCTGAACAGATGAGTAACTCCCAAGGTTTAATAACTGACTGGTAAATGTTGATTGTAGTACTGTCTCACCAACCCATTGATCCTCATGAATAACAACATCTAGAGAGAGATCAAAAAAGTTCTGATTATGCCATAAATTCCTTCACACTGTGGTTAGCTTACCAATCACGCAAAATATTATGCATACCTCCCAAATGCCAGGCAACTGAAGTTCAAATAGGTTAAATGACCTGCCTAAAGTCACAAAATGATAAAATAGCAAATCTGAAGTCTGGACTTCGGTATGTCTGTATATAGGCAAAATAACAAAATTGCTTCCATATATTCAAATGATACAAATATGGAAGCTCATTGGTCTACAAAGAAACGTTTAGTAGTTTTTGTTTACATAAGAAAAATGTTATAATATATATTTCTGATAAATTAAAAATAAATTTTTCAGAACCAGGAAGCAAAGTAGTGGCTCCAAAGCAGTAGTGCCTAGAAGAGTAATAATGTTCAGTATGGGCTGGGCGCGGTGGCTCACGCCTGTAATCCTAGCACTCTGGGAGGCCAAGGCGGGAGGATTGCTTGAGCTCAGAGTTCGAGACCAGCCTGAGCAAGAGCGAGACCCCGTCTCTACTAAAAATAGAAAGAAATTAGCTGGACAACTAAAAATATATAGAAAAAAATTAGCCGGACATGGTGGCATATGCCTGTAGTCCCAGCTACTCGGGAGGCTGAGGCAGTATGATTGCTTGAGCCCAGAAGTTTGAGGTTTTTGTGAGCTAGGCTGATGCCACGGCACTCACTCTAGCCCGGGCAACAAAGCGAGACTCTGTCTCAAAAACAAACAAAAAAAAAATTAAAAAAAAAAATTCAGTATGCACTAGTCCCTTCTTAAGGCATTCTTAAAGGACTTAATTATTTTTCCCTAATAGCATAATAACCATCTTCTATAGAAGTTAAAAGTAAACGACTTTGGAGGCAGGGAACACTTTCCAATGGTCCAATGGGAAAGAGAGAGCTGCATGATCTAAGGTGGAGAGAGAAGAATCGTGTAGTGGAACTAAACATACCAACACGTAGAAATCCAGGAAGAGCAAAAACTGTAAGTTTTAAAGGGAGAGAGAAAGGGAGCTATTTCCCAGGCAAGATATAATCAGCATACAGAGTGTTAGAGGTATAAAGATATATTAACCATAGCAAAATAATCAGGAGACAATAGGAAATAAAAACAAAGATGCATAAATTCTAAGTGATTACTTCCAGATTTATATTCTAGACCCTCTCCTCAGCTTCAAAGCCCTTTGATCTGTAACTGGATAATGGAAATTCTTGCCTGAATATTCTATTGGCTTCCCAAACTCAGCACTGTCCAAACCTGCTTTTCCTCTCACACTACCCATCTCATTGTTGGCACTCTGCTGCTAGTCAGGTAAACTAAAATCTGAGGGCATCCTGCCTCTCCCTTCCCACCCTTTGTCCCCAGCCCCCATCCACTGCCTGCGCTGCTACTGTTTTACATCCCACATTCCTCCCTCCTAACCAGTGATCTTCCCACCTCCAATCCATGTCCACAAGCCAATGAGTGATTTATCAAGAACATTAATGATACTGGGTGACTTGTTTAAAAAACACTCAGTGGCTCCCCACTGCCTAGCCAGGAAAGACTACCACAGCACTGAAGACTTTCCATGATCTGACATTCAGAATGCATGCTCTTCAGAAAAAAAAAGGAACAAATAAGAAATTTCAAGGAGAAGCTTCTGAAAACTAGGACAGTGAAGCCTATGTCGGGTTAGTGACATGTTAATCACTACTGGTGGTGGGGTGGTGGTAGCCGGCCCTGGCCTCCTGGCTCCCTTTAGCCATTCACTGACATGCCCCAGCTCCTAGTTCCCCTTCTTCTGTTTGTTCCATAAACACTCTAGTTTCCCAATGCTAAGTCCCAGGTCCTCTTCTCTTTTAACTCTAGTCAGTCGTCTCCCTTAGACAGTCTTTACTTATGGCATCTCTTCATTCTATTGCTAAAAGTATAAGAGCAAATGTGTACTGTGTTACTACATGGAACATGATCTGGAATGCATCTGTTCCATAGAATTTTTCAGCTCTGGGGTGTGTATCAGTAGGTAGTATGAGCTACCTGAGCTATACAAGTAATTTTACGACTTAATTAGGACAATGGGAAGTACAGATTTTTTTGTCCAAAGTTTCCATCTGTTCCACACAAAAGAACCTTATTCAGAAATCAGTGAACTAGATTCTTTCTTCCTTAAAAAATACAAAACAGAAAAAGACTGAAATTTTTAGAAAGGTGGTCACAAATAATCTAAAGGTCTTATAATAGGAAAATTGTCAAGTAAATTGTACTAAAGTCAATTCATAGAATGCTATCTAGTTGTTAACAAATGTAGAGATATCAGGGAAAAATACAGAAATAGCAGGGTTGAATTTCCATCTGCATAGGAAAGGCTTGCTGGAAGGCTCACAGTGACAGCAGTTGCCTTGGTAAAATGAGCATGGTCCAGGGCATGGCCGTCCCTTTACAGTCTGGGAAACCTAATGTTGTCAACATTCCAAAACTAGATTTCGGCTCTGTAACATAAGCTCATATTAAACAGTTAATGAGACAAATTAAAAAAAAAAGTGGAACACAATTTTTTTCATTTACAATGAGGCACTAATTGCCAAGGAAACAATATTTGCAGCCTGTTCTCACCTTGTAGGCAGTTCTACAACTGGGAAGCCAAATCATAAGCAAAGAGGTATTTGGTGAGCACTGAATCAGAACAGAGTGAGTTCGATGAACTGACTCTCCAACAATACTATAACAACAAATAGTGGGATGAGGCTATGCTAAGCCTGTTCGTTACAATCCTGTGTTTACCTCTTTATTAGAGATTGTACCTGACAATTCTACAGGAACACCAGGGTACATTAGCTAAGGTTCTCATTCTCCCTGCAAACCATTTGGTAAAACTACCAATACTGCCTTAAAGTTTTCTTTTTCTAGGCTTCTAAGGCTAACCTATATATCTTCTCTATCACATTCTTTCTTTAGATATTTTATTAAGCTTAATCAACTTCCTCCTGGCTCTAATATATTGTGTAATAATTTTAAATCAACAAAAACATGTAACACAATGTTAGGTTTCTTATATTAGGTGAGATAAAAACTAAATGTTCTTTTTGACTATAACTATATAGTAAAACTACAGATTCTGGAGTCCAGGTGAAATCATAGCTTTGCCACTTCCTAGATGTGTGATATTGGGCAAGTTACTTTTCTTCTCGGGGCCTCAGTTTCCTCAACTAAAAAATGGGAATAAAATCAGTACCTTCCTCACACAGTTGTAATGAGATATGTAAATATAAAGTCTAAAATGGAGTCTGACACAAAGTAAGCTCCCAATAAATATCAGCTTATAAATGTATGTGAATATGTCTATATAAACACAGTCATCACATTTTAAGGAGCACAGAGAAAATAACTGGAGGGTAACACTCTAAAACTCTACTGGTGGTTCCATGAAGTTGGTATAATACCAGTTTTTTCCTTACCATATTTCCAAATGTGATTAATATAATTTTAGTAATAAAATAAAGCAATAGAAATCTATATCTGTTCCCTTAGTAAAAATGTAATGTGCACAGCATTATTAGGGATTGGGTAAAGAAGCGTAAGTGCTGTTCTTTCATCACAAAACTGCTAATATAGTCTAAAGAAAAGGGTTAAAAATAAGACATACATAAACAAAACCGTAAGAAAATAAAAAAGAACCTAATGACATGACCTGAACACTCACATGGTGAATGAAAAGGAGGAGCAATCAGGTGAGGCTTCTTAAAGGAGAAGCTGCACGGAAAGGAGGTGCGGAACTAAGAAAAATAGAACAGAGGCCCAGAAGTGGCAACGTGCAGGATAGTGGGCAATGGAAGGGGGCCAGCACAGATGCTATGAAGGGATCGATTATGCTGGGCCCAGAAGAGGCAAATGGTAGAGAGTCCTCAAAGACTTAAAGTGGGAGGAAAACAAAACAAAAACAAAACATAGCTTTATAAAATAAGCTACCACTATACCATGATGACCTTACCTGTGAGTAAAATTATATCTCCGAGAAACACTGTAAGTGCCCAAAATGCTGTGGCCCTCCACAGAAAAACCTTCTTCTTAACTTCTGATTGATCAATTACTGTAACTGTTGCTAAAGGTACGTTAGAGCCAGAATTTGGTCCGGATTTTATGTTTATGTCTTTCACATGACATGGAGATAGCACCATGACTAAACAATTATACTTCTGACTTTTAGAATCACAATTTTTTATTAATGATGTTTTTTTAATACCCTTAAATCCAGACACATTCCTCTGGTCCATTGCTACAGCAGAATCTCTTGCATTAGACATCAACTTCATTTTCTTAGCTACTTGGAGGACTTCAGAGAGAGCTTTAGAGTGGCCCAATTTATCTTCACAGGCCCAGCTTCTTTTAGCAGCCCTTTTGTGGAAGGTATTTCGTTGGGAACACAGTATTCCTGAGCTACACAACTCAATACATATCTCATTTGGTGGCAGTCTATGTTCAGAACTGAAAAGTTCTTGAGATCCTGTATTTTCTTCAAGACCTTTATTAGAGTTTATGTGAATGTGGCTACTTTTTGTTTCAGGACAAACAGGACTAAAAAGTTCAAGTGAATATGCTTGGTTTTCTCCATTTTCATATCCTTCTGCAAAATCATCATTAGGCTGAATTACATTATTTTCAATTGTTCTAATTTCCCCATGATTTGCCTTTGGTTCAATCCCTGTGTTGACATTCCCTTTATTTATAGAATTCTGCCCTTTATCCTTCCTTTGAGCTAAAAAAGCCACCTGGCTGGAGGTCATTATACTGAGAAATTCAGTATCAGTAGATATTTTAAGGTTTGAGACATTCCTAACTGCTCCTTCAGACCTTGGCTTATCTACAGGGTTAGAGGAAAAGAATTCGGGACATTGGTCTTGTATTTCATGATGTTCTGTTGACACACACTTTGTTTGTGCTGCTCCAGGCCCTATGTTAATTTGTTCAGTACTGCAGACCAAATCCAGTAGAGCTGCACACCTGTGATCTAACTGAAAGGAATCTGTTTGAAAGTTCTGACCATGTACACTGGGCTGCTCTTTAGGCTGTCTATCCGCGACCCTCTTATTTTCACTGAGAAGCTTTTGATGTTTTCCTTCTTCGGTTAAATGTTGAACTCTGCCTTTAAATCCACATATTTGTACATTAGAGTTAGTTACATCACTCAGTCCTGAGGGGTGAGTCTTCTGGGATTTTATATTCTGTGTTTCAGAAACAGCACGTATAAAGTCATCTTTCACATGAACAGATCTATTCATAGAGTTTGCTAAAAAGTGGCCACGAAGAAGATCTGGAGGGCCAACAGATTCCGGGACTTGATAGTTTTCAAGATTTTTGTGCTCATGTTTTTCATCCTTCAAACATAAAGAATGCTGATTGTACAAAAGCTGAATTTCCTTCCAGGGGCCAGCAGTGGCCATTAAAGAAGTTGTGTCCTGTGATACCGTCATTTTCATAGGACTAACAGGAGCACCCCAAAAAATGTGGACTTTAGATCCTCCATTCATGATTTCTGAT
>NW_012149186.1:1829748-1838870 GCF_000956105.1 Propithecus coquereli
AGGCTGGTCTCAAACCCCTGACCTCAAGGGATCCTACCACCTTGGCCTCCCAGAGTGCTAGGATTATAGGCGTGAGCCACCGTGCCCAGCCAACAATAATTAACTTTTAATAAGCATTTACCAAATAGAACTATTCCTAGAATTCATTAAAAACTTTTTTAGAGTGGCAAAAACACAGATAAGGTTCTTGGCTAAGGGAACTGTTCATGTGGCTTTTCAAAAAACCAAAAAGAAGAAAAAAAATAGCAGATACAAACCAATAGTTTCAAAATAATGTAATCAACACTATAAGCTATAAACAGGAAACAATAACGATCTACTAGGGAAGAGTGCTACTACAGAAGACAGGCACTGTGGCCAAGAGAATTTCAAACAAAAGAAATAGGATCTGGAAGAGGGCAGAGTAATGAAAGACCTTGGTATGACTAAGGACTTTTGGTTAGAGTACAGGGTCCTGCATAAAAAAGGTAAGAAGGTAAACTATGATCCCCAGCCACGCTTATCATTCCTTGACCTGGCCTCTTGGTTCCTTGACCTCTCCTCCTCCATAGATTTTATCTTCCACCTCACCTCAGTCATCCATTCCCATAATCATACCATTATCAATAACTATACACTCTCCCCTCATTTCAGTATTAAGTTTTCAACTCTCTATTTTCTCCTACCCTCCAACTTACTCCCTCTAGACCCACAACTCCAACGACCCTTTGACACATGGGACCTACAATGAATGCATTGATCATACCACATTTTAATAGCCTCGTTCTTCACTTCCCTCCTTAACCAGCTTAGGTGCTACGGTCCATTATTATAATCACTCCCTATCATACATCTCTAACTCTACTGCTCTGCCCTCCAATGTAATATGCAGTTAACTTCAAACACTGGTTGAATAATCACCTACCTTGCACCTGTATCCAAATGGCAGGAAATAACTAGAGAAAAAAATACACAATTATCTAAAAACGATTCTCAATTTAAATTCATTACCATTAACCTAAAGGTGAAGCCAAGGAATCCTAACCCGCTTTATCACTCTTCCCATTCACTCTCCAAGATAACTCTTTTATGCCTTCTCACTCTTTAAATCTCCAGCTTGTCCTCCCCTATCCTCAGTATGGAGGTGACCATGCTACCTATTTCCATTTGCAAGCTCTCAACAACACACCTGCCAAGCCACCTCTAGGAGACCCATATACTCTGCCTACGCTCCTGTTACTACGGATGAATTGTCCATGCTTCTGTACAAGGCCATCTCCTCCTCACTTAGGAATCAGATCTCATTCCTGTTTCCCTAGTTGGGCTCTAGTAATTCTCCCCTTCTGTCCCACATCATGGGTTTCTCTCTGTAATGGAGCACCTTCATCAACATACAAACATGCTGCTACTTTTCCTATGCTGTTATTCATCTCCTATCCCTCTCCACCTATTGCACCATTTTTCTGCTTTCCTCTATAGCAAAATTCCTTGACAGAATTATCTATACTCCCTTTACTCTTGTTCTCTCATAAACCCACTCCATCAAGCTTTTGTCCAAACCACTCCACAGAAACAGCTTATTTCCAGGTCCCCAATGACCTGCACATTACCATCAGTCAACTCTCCATTTTCAGCTTCCTTAGCCCATCAGGAGCATTTGACACCACGGATTCCTTCTTGAAACACTCTTTTCGTGTGGCTTTAGGGATATCAGATCCTCTTGACTCTGGTCCTTCCTCAAACTACCTCACCAGTTGCTCCTTCTCAGTCTCCTTTGCTAGCTTCTCCCCATCTCCTCAGCTTCCAGCTCAAGGGCCCAGTACTTGGCTCTCTCCCTCTACTCAACTTCATTCAGTATCAGGGCTCTGGATATCTCTGTACACCAATGACTATCACATGTCTATCTCCATCACAGCCTCTCATCTGAACTCCTGGCTCCTTAGCCAACTGTCTATGTACTCCTAATCTCTACAAGATGTCTAGTAGGCACCCACGTAGAAAAGAGTTAACATAGCAGGCCTGAAACTAATATCCTTAAAAAGTCCTGCTTGTAAGGTAGGCCCCTTGGCTGGTGTCTGTGAATTTAGATTTCAGGAAGATTCCAACCATTCCTTGATAAGAATGGTTCACTGTGCCTGAAGTGTTTATATAAACAATGTAGTTAATGCTGCATACCGGCTTTACTTCTAGAAATAAGGAATTTTGGTATGTGCTAGGCAGAGGGTGGCCATGTGACTAGGACTCCTTAGAGAAATGGCTGATTACAGGTCTGGCGCAGAAAGTGTACAAGATGAGCCAGAAGCATGTCACCACACCAGAAAGCAAGAAAACTGACAAAAAACTACTAGCACTATGTCAAAAGAACTCAGGAACTAACTTTGAAGAGGCTCCCACTGGCCAGAGTTGAGCAATTTGGGCATCAGTAAGTATAATAACCGTAATAAATTGGAACACATCAAACATGTTTAAATCCACAAGTTCATAAAGAAAACTAAAGCAAACTCATTCAATGGCCACCTTTGGAGGTTACTGAGGGACTAAATACGGTAACTGTTTTAAAAGCTAATGAATGACAGGAAGGAAAATTCATCCTGTCTTTTCTATACTAATAGCATAACAAGATGATCAACTATTTAATAAGAAATATCTCCTTATAGAGGCATTCCGCTAATAAACAAAAAAGAATAACAGACTATTACCATTTTGCAACTTCTAACAAATTAGCGGATCTTTTAGGCAATGATCATTAATGGCTGCTAACATCACAAAGACATGTTATAAGGGAGAGCAGAGGGAACATGTAGATTGAGGCCAATTATAATGTATGGACCTAATTTAAATATTGATTTGAACAAACAAATGTAAAAATATTATAAGACAATCAGAGAAACTGAAACCTTGACTGATATTCAATAACATTAAGGGATTGTTGTTATTTTTTAGTTGGATAATGTTACCGAGGTTTGAAAGAGTTATATGCTGGAGATACATAATGAGCGTCTGCAGACAGAACGGTACGACATCTCGGATTTCTTCATATAACAGGGAGGGGAGAGGGAGTGAGGGTATAGATGAACAAGATTGGCCATGTGTTGATAACCATTTAGGCGGGGTGATGGGACACACAGGGGTTCACTGCACTTATCAATCTACTTTTATATATGTTTGAAATACCCTATAATACAAGTCTTTTGTTTGTTTTTAAGAAACACTGTTTCATACCCATGGGACTGGGGAAAGTTTTAAACAGTGTGACAACACCCAAGATTGGGGAATTCTTACCCTGCTGGTGGAAGAGTAAACCAGCATTATCACTTTGAAGAATGATTTGGCAAAACAGTAAAGCTGAGGATGTACATACCATACAAACAATTACACTTTCAAGTTCCTTCCCTGAAGAACTCTTGTATATATATGCACAAGAAAATATGTACAGGAACGACTGTGGAAGACTTTATAAGCAAAAAATTTAAAACAACCTATGAGTTCGTGAAGAAGAAGATGGATAAATCATGGAATATTCCAAGACGGATACTATATGGCAGCAAAAGTAAATGAGCAAGAGCTACATGTCGACATGGATAAACCTTACAAACACAATTTTAAATGAAAAAAGCAATCTGAAGAATACACAACTTATGATATCAATATATTGAGTTTTAAAATATGCCTGAGAACAAAACACCAAATGCAGGATTGTGGTTACCTTTGAGGGGGAAGGATGAGGATGTAACAGGTAAAGGGTACACAGAGGGCTTCTGAGCATGTTTATTTTTTTAACTGGGTGTGGTTATAAAAGTGTTCCTTAAATTGTTCAGAAATATTTTATAATATTTTTTAAAATCCTAGAAAGAGGCCGGGCACGGTGGCTCACGCCTGTAATCCTAGCACTCTGGGAGGCCGAGGCGGGTGGATCGCTCAAGGTCAAGAGTTCAAGAACAGCCTGAGCAAGAGTGAGACTCCCGTCTCTACTAAAAATAGAAAGAAATTATCTGGACAACTAAAAATATATATATAGAAAAAATTAGCCGGGCATGGTGGCGCATGCCTGTAGTCCCAGCTACTTGGGAGGCTGAGGCAGGAGGATCGCTTGAGCCCAGGAGTTTGAGGTTGCTGTGAGCTAGGCTGATGCCACGGTACTCTAGCCAGGGCAAGAGAGCCAGACTCTGTCAAAAAAAAAAAAAAAAAAATCCTAGAAAGAAAAACATTGAGAAACAAGATTATGGATTACTTTTAAATTTTTTTCTACATTAAATAAGCTTATTGTTATGAATAATGAATGCTTTTTATTTTCATAATCAAGTATTTTTGTTTGGTAATTCAGATTTTTCCTTCACAATCTTCAAGTTGAATGTAATGTTCCAATAGTTATATAACAATGGACCTAAATCTAACCCTTCAGTATAAGAGTTGATAATAATGATGGCAGCTGTTAATGGATTAGCAGCTAAAATAAAGATATACTATAATTTTCAAGCAGTTTATAACAGTGAATCACAGTATTAATAAGAAAACAAAATTACAGTAATTTTAGGTGTCAAGTTTTGACCCACTGCAAATCAAAAAATGAGTAAGCATTACTATAATTGCTGTAACCACATATCCCACGCTCATTTAGTCTTCACAGAAAGAATAATAATAACCTGCAAAAGGAATAGCTGGTATAGCAGATCTAATTTGTATTACTACATGCCATTAATCTATTTACCACTAGGGGGGCCCAAATAGCACAGGAAAAACCTTCAAGTTCAAAATACATATATCAAGCCCAAGTAGGAGAAATATATTTTCCTGATGTGTTGGTGGGAATTACTTAGATACATGCAAATCAAATGCATAAAAATACCGTGATAATGAACTCTCTTCTCTAGGGTCTTTGGGCTTCTTCTTCAATGGTTTCTTCCCTTTAGCTTCAAATCTTTAAAAACAAACAAGCAAACGAAAACTCTCCTATGTTGTTTCTTTGGTCTCACTTCCTTTCTTTTTTTTTATTTTTTATTTTTTAGGAGATTGGGCCTCACTCTGTGGCCCAAGCTGAAATGCAGTGGTGTGACCATAGCTCACTGTAGCCTCTAAATCTGGGCTCAAGTGATACTCCTGCATCAGCCTCCCAAGTAGCTGGGCCCACAGGTGCGTACCACCATGCCTGGCTAATTTTTATTTTTTATTGCAGAGATGGGATCTCGCTATGTTGAACTCCTAGCCTCAAACAATGCTCCTACCTTGGCCTCCCAAAGTGCTGGGATTACAGGCATGAGTCACTGCACCCGGCTGCTTCCCATTTATCCTTCAACCCAGTTCTACCTCCTATGGCTTCTACTCCAACCATTTTGCTATAAAAGTTTTCACTATGGAAACCAATGACTTTCTAATAGCCAAATCCAAAAGTTAGTTTTCAATTCTTATCTTACTATCCTTTGAAACTGTTTATCAATCCCTCTTTCCTGAAAAATTCTACATTTTTGGCTCTGTGGGCTCACCAAATTGGAATTCTTTTGTGCTTAAAAGACAAATGTTTATTAGTTTATTCATTCAATCACTCATATAACAAATACTAAACACTAGGCATTTATGCTAGGTACCGAGAATTCAAAACAATAATAAGGAGCTTCTAGTCTGATGGGAGAGACAAAGTGACAATCATAAAAAGTGACATGAGCTATTACAGAATTAAAAGCAGAGATGTCCCTAGAGGGGAGAAGTGGGTGACAATTCAATCAATGTGGGACTG
The DNA here is from genome assembly GCF_000956105.1 of Propithecus coquereli. Lineage (NCBI taxonomy): Eukaryota > Metazoa > Chordata > Mammalia > Primates > Indriidae > Propithecus > Propithecus coquereli. The sequence continues at coordinate 1,835,459 of NW_012149186.1, forward strand.
CCCATTATCTGCCTTTTTCATAGGCTTTTAGGACTATAGTGAATCACAACATTTTGAAACCAAATTTTAATAGTGTTCAGAAAAAAGTAGTACAATACAGCCCCCAAGTCATTCCTACTCCCCCTCCCAACATACAGCCCATGAAAGCTGCCCTAGCTGCCTTACCCAAGAAACAGGCCTACTATAGGTAGTCTCCAAAATGTATACAAAGCATGAAAGACATTCACTGCTTCTGTGTCCTCACTTAACATTTTCTCCTAACTGTCCTGCAATCTGACTTTCACTTCCTATCTCTATTAAAACAATAATGAAGTCCAAATTGCCAAATAAGAACGCACGGTAAGTACTTCACCACTCCAATTGTGAAACTCTTTCCTTTGTTTCTAGAATGCTACTCTTTCCTAACTGGTTCTTCTACCTCTTTCCCTGAGGTCACCTCCTCTTCTCATTCCACACATCTCTAGAGAGTTTCATCTAATCCCATTCATTTAACTACCACATACCCAATTACATTTTACAAATCTATCTGAACCAAGCTCTCTCCGAACTTCAGACCTGTATTGCTAGCATCACAGTAGACTCAAAGGCAAGATTGAAAGCCCTCCTTCCCCTCTAGACAGGAGAAGATGGTGGAGCGTAAAGTGGGGATACAAAGCCATCTTGAGAGTTTGGGGGATCTCCCAGGACAAGAGATGTCTACAATGAATTAAAGTTCCATAAAGCACAAAGCCATTCTATATAACAGTGGTTTCACTATGCCTTCGCTTATCTGTCTAAATAAATACCCCTGTAAGTATGGGACTCTCCCCCTAAAAAAATCGACTAGGAAATAACACTGTTAATTCAACGAAGAGTAATTTTTTTAAAAAAAAGTCTTTATAGCAAAGGCTGCTGCTACTAAATACTCCAATTTTTGAGTGGTGAGTGGAGGAATGCAGAGTGGTGAGGGCAGGAGGAGACAAAATATTTATTATAGCAAAATTACATAGAAGAGTTAAGTTACGGACAACAGATGGATTTCAGTGATTCTAGGATATGTTTTAGATGTACTCAGAGGGTTAAAGCTCATTAAGATACCAGATGAAACCTGCAAGTACCTATCCATTACCACAGTTAATAATTACACAATTTCTCAATGTGCAGAAGGCCACTTCAGTCAGAAAGACCAATACAACTGTAATCCTTTATCTTTAGAGTGGTCAGAGTCTGATGAATGGGTCAAAGATTTGTAAAACAGGATGAACTGTATCAGCAGGTTTTTGTCTTTGCAGAACACTGCAACCAAAAAATGCTTATTACAAAATATAAGTCATTAAAAGAGAGTGCTTTCTCCATCTTACTATCAACCAAAAAACTCACTGTTATAATAATACTTTTTCATGTCTATTTTACCAAAAACACTAGGAAATCATACGGTTTCTCAATAGCATTAAATGACAAAATAAAGAGGAAGCATGAAATCACGTGTTTGGGAACAAGATAGATGTGGGTTCAAATCCCTACTCTGCAACTTACAAGAAATGCAAACTTCAAATTGTTGAAGCTAGGTGATAGTATATGTGGTTCATTACCTGTTTTTTTTCTTTTCTTCTCTTTTTGGGAGACAAGGTCTTTCTGTTTTCCAGGCTGGAGTGCAGAGGCCTGATCATAGCTCACTGTAACCTCAAACTCCTAGGCTCAAGCAATCCTCCTGCCTCAGCCTCCCGAGTAGCTAAGACTACAAATGCATGCCACCACACCTGACTAATTTAAAACAATTTTTTTGGTAAAGACAGGGATCTTGCTATGTTGCCCAGGCTGGTATTGAATTCCTGGCCTAGGCAATCCTCCCACCTGGGCCTCCCAAAGTGCTGGAATTATAGGCATGAGCCACCGTGTCCAGTCAGTTTTTAAGTATGACCACAAATTCTTTGATATTCTTCCCTTCAAGAGGTAGACTTAATTTCTCTACTCTTGAATGTGGGCTAGAGTAATGAATAGAATATGATAAAAGCGACAGTGTGTGACTTCCAAGACTTTGTCATAAAAGGCACTGTAGCTTCTTCTTTGCTCTCACTCTCAAATTGCTCGCTTTGAGGGAGGCCAGCTACCACGTCACAAGGCACTCAAGTAGCCCTACAGATGGGTTCGCTGAGTTCTCCTGCCAATAGCCAGGGAAGAGCTGAAGCCTCTGCCAACAGCCAGGGGAGATGAGTCATTTTAAAAAGCAATTCTCAAGTCCAGCCAAGCTTTCAGATGACTGAATTCTGGCTAACATCGTGACTACAACCTTATGGGAGACCCTGAACCAGAATTACCTGCTAAGAAACAAAATAAAAATAACTTGCTAAGACCCTGAACCAGAATTACCAGCTAAGCTCCTCCTGAGTTCATGACACACAGTAACAATAAAGTAATAAACAGGTGTCAATTTAAGCCACTAAGTACTACGAAATTTGTTATACAGCAAAGGGTGATACAGAAGTTTTATAGTTTTTGCTTTTACATTTTAGGTATATGATCCATTGCAAATTAGTTCCTGTGTATGGAGTGAGCTGGAGTGGTCATTCATTGTTTTCCACAGAGATACCGATTTAGAAAAACTTTTGCCTTTCTTTCTCTGGATTGAATTGGCACTTGGGTGGAAAAATGTGTAAGTCTATTTTTGAGCTCTCTATTTGTGTTTCATTGATCTATATATCTATCCTTATGCCAAGACCACACTGTCTTGATAACTATAGCATAGCTTTATGGAGGAAATAAAAGGCCTCCAACTTTGTCCTTTTTCAAAATTATTTTTACTATTCTTCTGCATTATTTTTGCTAGTCATTTGCATTTCAATAAGCTTATAGAATCAACTTGTCCATTTCTTCAAAGCCTACTAGTATGTTAATAAAGATTGTACTGAATCTACACATAAATCTAGAGAGAATTCCAACTTAACAGTGCTGAGTTTTCTGATCCTTGAATATGGTATATCACCATTTCTGTAGGTCTTTTTTTAAACTTACATTAGCAATGTTTTATAATTTTCAGTGTTGAGAGCATATCCTTAGATTTATTCATAGGGCATTTGGTATTCTTTATGCTATTGGAAATGATAATTTTTATCTCAGTTTTCAAATTTTTCATTGTTAGTATAGAGAACTACAAATAATTTTTATATATTGACTGATAAATTCACTTATTAGAATTGATTTTTGTAAATTTTGTAGGGTTTTCTATGTACACATCATGTCATATGCAAATAACAATTGTACTTCTTTCTTTTCCTGTTTTTACGCCTTCTTCTTGACTTACTATAATCTCTAGGACCACTGGTTCAATGTTGACTAGAAGTGGTGAAATTGAAGCATATACCTATATTATTTTTTTAAATATCTGTAGGATCCACATCCAGAGTTGACAATTATTTTCTGTAAAGGGCAAGAC
>NW_012149186.1:1840353-1841932 GCF_000956105.1 Propithecus coquereli
TAAATATGATTACATTTGTTTATTCTACTTAGGGTTCATTGATTTTCTTGAATCTGAGAGTTTATGGTTATCATTAGATTTGAACATTTTTTCAGTCATTATTTCTTAAAATAATTTTTGTCTGCCCTCCACCCCTTTTCTGGAACTCCCTCTTTTCTGGAATTATATACATATTAGATAGCTTGCTATTGTCCCACAGGTTACTGGTGTTCTATTAACTTTGTTCCAGTTCTTTTTTCTCTTTGTGTTTGAACCTGAATAGGTTCTACTGCTATGTCTTCAAATTCAATTAGTTTTTCTTCTGTAGTATCTAATCTGCTGTTAATCCCTCCCAGTGTTTTTTTCTTTTTCATTTTGGATATGGCATTTTTCATCTCTATATATTACAATTGAGTCTTTTTATCTATCATTCATTTCACTACTAATCATATTCATGTCTTCTATCTTGTTAAATATATGGAGCACATTTATAATACCCACTTTAACATCCTTATCTGATAATTAAATCACCTGAATTATTTCTGGTGATTTTTACATTTCTAGTCTTTTTCTAGTGATTGGTTTACCTCCTGGTTATGAGTCATTTTCCTGCTTTTATATGTATACCAAGTAATCTTTTATTTAATGCTGAACATTTTAATTGGTGGGTGCTGTATTTTACTATATTCTTTTAAAGAGTGTTAGGCTTAGTTGAAGCACATAATTGAGTTACTTACACAATCAGTCTGGTCCTTTCAAAACTTGCTTTTAAGCTTTGGTAGAGAGGGTTTAGAGAGAACTTTAGTCTATGAATCATTTAATCCCACTAAAGGACTCTAGCCAACATCCATGTAGGAAACAGTCTCTCCACTATACTTAATGGAAACATAAACTATTCCCAGCCCTGTGTGAGCTCTTGGAATTGTTCAGTGTACTGATTTCCAGTGTGACTTTTCCCAGCATGGGGCAGTTTCATGTTTTGCATGTGCAGATGAGGATCCAATCAAAGATAATAGTGGACCCTTCTATGTATCACCAGGGATCTCGCAGTTTTATAGATTTCTGTGTAGTTCCCTTCACTGCAGTTTTCTGCCCCACAAATTCTAGTCGCCTTGATTTCTCCAAACTCTCCTGGGTCTATTTTGATTCCCCTATTCTGTGCAGCAGTCTGGAAATTGCCTATAGAGAGTATGGTAGGGCACCTACAAGGTTCATGTCATTTATTTTGCTTCTGTCTGGGGTCACCATCCGGTACCACCACCTGTTGTCTGATGTCTGAAAACAGTTCTTTCATGTATTTTTGTCCTGTTTTCTAGCTGTTTATAGTATTAAATAGAATAGTGATTCTCATAGCAGTTAATCCTTCTTGGACAGATGTACTAACTTTATGGTATTTCTCTTTGTGCTATTTTTAGTAGTTCTAGAGATGAAAACATGCATCTTGAAATTATTAGTCTCCCTTCAAATAATAGTATGCTACTTCACAAGAGTAAGAAACTTATGACAATGTAATTCCATTTCCCTCCTTTTGTTCCTTCATGGTTTTATTCTCATATATATGCTGTAAAACCCACATACACTGTTAATGTGTTTGTTTTAA
>NW_012149186.1:1843602-1872729 GCF_000956105.1 Propithecus coquereli
ACTCCTAGGTAAATACTCAAAAGAATTGAAAAAGGAAACGTTCAAACAAAAATTTGTACACAATGTTCACAACAGCACTACTTACAACAACCCAAAATGTGGAAACAACCCAAAAGTTCAACTGATGAATGAATAAACAAAATGTGGTATATTCATACAATTCAGCCATAAAAAACAATGAAATACTGACTCATTCTACACCATAGATGAACCACAAAAATAATATGGTTCCCATTCCAGCAGCTATAGAAAAAAAAATTATGGTAAATGAAAATATGTGACAAAAGGCCACATATTGCATGATTCCATTTATAAGGAATAGCCACAACAGGCAAATGCATAGAAACAGGAAAGCACCTGGGTGGCTGCCAGGGGCTGGGAGAAGACGGTGTTGGGCAGTGACTGCTTAATGGGTATGGGGTTTCTTTTTGGTGTTATGAAAAATTCTGAAACTAGAAAGTGGAGGTGGTCACCCAACACTGTGGATGTACTTAATGTTACTGAATTGTATCCTGTAAAATGGTAAATTTTATACATATTTTATCACAATTTTAAAAAGCAGATAAATAAATGCTTAAACAAAAACAAACTAGATATAGGTTCTGGGTAAAGATGGAAGATTGAACACACATATTTAATTTCATTTCTTCCCAATAAAACTGTGTTAAAATGATAATGAGGTATTTTTAGGGCATAAACAAAAGTTTGAAAGCTGGAAAGCAAGGGGATAAATGGTAACTGACTTAGTAGATCCAAGAAACTAGCAATGTGGAAAGCCAAAACAAACCTGACTTAGTCCACAGAATTCTCAAAAGGCTCAGGAATTGGTAACAGATGGTAGCTCTACACACAGGGGTGAAGGGAGCACTAAATAAAAAGATGGATTTAAAGTTCTTTAAGAAATTGCTCAATCTTTCAATACCTTCCTAAATTCCATAATGGTTAGGTTACTATGTCTCTCCCACGAAGGCAAAATTCTCAAGAATTATTCTCCGAAGAGGATTTCAGAACAGAGGGACAAAAAGCACAGTAGTGGGGGAGGCTTAATGAAAACGGGGATTACGTAAACACACACTGAAATCCTCACTTTCCCGCCTCCCTCACTCGGCTCCCAGAGAACTGGCATATAGGCTTTCTTCCACCAGAAAGGAAATTTAAAGACCCTTCTCTTTTCAGAAAAGGGAAAAGAAATCACAAGCTGACATGAAGGGCTCCCCAGTAAATGGCACGGCCAGATCACCTTATAGTAAATTCAAAGTCAACAAGTACCAGTGATGTACCAAGAGCTTCCAATCAACTTTTAGAGCTATACCTGCAGACAGCCAAGGGTAATCACTCATTTAAGGCAAGCCTCCACCACAGAAAAACAGAAAACAAAAGAAACAAACAGGAAAGGGGGGGAAAAAAGGAACCTGCAGGAAACGTAGACAATGTGGGAAGAAGCAAACTTAAAATTTAAAAAGAGTTTTACACCCTAGCATTAGTATCCATGGAGAGATAGGAGTAGATAGGATACTTTTTCAAAGAGCACTTGGAAATTAAGAAATTCCAAGGCCCTTAAGAAAATTTATCAGAAAGACCAAAGAATCAAATTGGTGGTGGCAATACGAAAAACTGGAGATTCAGTCAAGATAATTCGGCATCTGTACAATGGGGGCTCTAGAGGAGAAAACAGAGGGGAAAAAATTAATGAAATAATTCAAGAATATGTCCCAGAACTAAACGATGTAAGTTTCCCTTGAAAACACAGTGCACAGCATAACGAATTAAAATATAGTACATCCATATTAAAGTATATCATTTTGAAATTTCAAAACTGTGGAAATGAAGAGAAGATTCTTCAAGCTTCTGGAGGAAACAGGAAATAGGTTACAGCAGGTGAGGCATCAGAATGATGTTGAACTTTCAATAGCCACAGTGTAAGCTAAAGATAATGAAGCAAAATCATCAAAATTATGAAGAAAAATGAGTCCCACTCAGAATGTTATATACAGTAAAATTACTAATTAACGGTGAGAGGAAAATAAAAGTGGTATCAAAATATGCAAGGCATCAAAGAGGAATACATAGGACAGAGGAAACAAAAGAGCCAACACAGAAGAAAAGAAGAAACAATTCTCAGAATGACAGCTGGGCATTATGAGAAAAGGGAAACTACTCCAGACTGGAGTACTTTTCTCTGGAAGGGACTTCTTCAAGATATTAAAACCGACAGAATAAGTGATGTGAAACAAAACAGGAGATTTGGACAACTGGTAGAAAGTTTTGGGTTGAGTTAGTGAAAAGGACACAGAAAACTATACAAACAAATTATGTCCTAAACTGAAAATTCAAGTAACATCAATTCAAACATGTTACTTGAAAAACCACAGGTAAATCCCAAACACTGTGAGTTGAGAGTGGTTACCTATCAGAAGAGGAAATGATGGTGGTGGCCGAGAATTACTGCTTGTTTTAACAACCCCTGACAAACCACTTGTTTCATTAAATTGTATTTCTTTGGGGGAAAAATAAAGATAAAAAAATGTGGAAGATGGAAAATAAGGTACAGAGAATTTCCCAAGGACATAAAACCCAACATGGCAACTAGACCTGACCTCTGGAAACTAAATCTAACAAAATTGTCCTGAAAAATAAAAAAATAACAGAAATGAATTAGTTTGAGGGAAAAAGAAGAGAGGGAAAGAAGTAATATTATTTTCACGGCATCCTAACTCTTGCCAAGTGCATAACACAAGCAGAAATTCTTGGGTTTCTAGTGTTTCTGTTTTCTTGTCTGTGAAGTGGGTATAATAACAATAGCATCTTTCTCATAGGACTGTAGTGAGGCTTAAGCGAGATAATGTACAAAAGCACTTAAAGCAATGCTGGCTATAGATAGTATAACACAGTTCATGCTTTATTGTGATTTTTTAAATAACTAAAATTGTTTTTTATATCAAATCATTCAATTGCCACAATGATCTTGAATAGCTTATTTGAGCACTTATCTACCGAAACTCACATAAGCCTCCTTTAAAATAAAAAATAGGGGGTGGGGAGGGACAAAAATAATCTATGATCCATATCCAAGAGAAATTAAAAAAAATTAATGAAAGTTATTTACAAAATTCCTATCATACCAAGAACTGACCGTACCTAAAAAACTGTTTAGGTCACCATGTCACCATGCTTTATCTTACATTTTTTAGTTCCATAATCAATCATTCACTCTCACTAAGCAGGTTAGCAATTAAAAGTGGAAACCATGTACAAGCTATATATTAACTTAGTAATGCTGAGGCAAGCATTTTTCCATTTCACAACAGGTAAAGTCTCCACCTTATGCACAGACTGTGTTCTCCAAGTTAAGCTATACTTCGTTATAAAACTTATGAAACATTTTTCCAAAGAGACAAAATTATGAAATAAAGTTGAGCTCCAGGGCAATAAATAAAGGCTAATTTAATCCATAAAGTACCTAAGAACTATGAAATGGAAAGAATAAACACAACCATGTTAGCTAACTTTCAACCACTTCTTTTGTGCTCTCCACAGCAAGCAAAAAAACAAAAATAACAAAACCAGCATGTATTCAAGATTAGAAATTGTGTTGAACTTTGTTTTATTCACCTTTCTATACTGGTAAACACACAATATGACACATTTCTTGCCTTCTATCAGGAACTTAAAATATTCAGTTAATGAATAATGAATAAGAATTTATAGCACTCCAGCCTGAGCAAGAGCAAGACCCCAACTCCACTAAAAACAGAAAAATTAGCAAGGCATCATGTCACCCGCCTGTAGTCCCAGCTTCTCAGGAGGCTGAGGCAAAAGGATTGCCTGAACCCAGGAGTTTGAGGTTGCAATGAGCTATGACAACGCCACCGCACTCTACCAGGGACAACAGAGTGATACTCTGTCTCAAAAAAAAAAAAAAAAAAGAAAAATTTATAGCACTATTTGAACCATACTGTTTCTACTGGAAAATGTATTACGATTTCCAGATGAAGGAACATCTTTCTTTATTGTGGCAGCAAGGCTAGAGTTTGAGCCCCAAGAACAATTAAGTGTGTGGAGATATTTCATCTATCTACAATCATTCGTCCTAGAAATCACATTTTGGTCACACAACACTCATACTGTTTCTAAGCATGTATAAACCATTAAGTTGGATTTTCATAATAAAAAGCTTGACCTCCAAAAATTCCCTGACTTCTTTCCCTTTACCAATCCCTTAAATATAATTAGCAGTCATAAACATTTTATCTGGGTTGATTTTTTTTTCTTTAGAGACAGGGTCTCACTATGTTGCCCAGGCTGGTCTTGAATTCCTGGCCTCAAGAATCCTCCTGCCTTGGTCTCCCAAAGTGCTGAGATTACAGGCATGAGCCACTGTCCCTAGCCTGGGTTGACTTTTTATTTGTAGTTTCTATACTACTTCTAATTAGTATAGAAAGTTATCAACTGTGAACTTAATACTATGGTCAAAAAAAGATCCAAAAAAAAAAAGTATTAAAAGACTCAATATTCAGACAAAAATCCTGATTAAAACCCAATTATTTCTCTTGCTTGAATACAACTATCTGTACTTAGACATTCCCAAAGTGAAGTAGAAAAAGTTATCCAACACAATAACATAAATTATTTTAAGCACCCAAATTACTAAAAATTATAAGTTAAAATTATGGAATTTAGTAGACAATGTATTCAATGTCCACATGACAATTACCTTCATATTTTAAAACCTGAGAAATTCACCTAAGAAAGAAGTCCCTTAATTTTATATTACTCTAAGAAAACAGTTCAGTCTCTATTATATATTCTTAAAGGATAAAGATTAATTTATCCTAGAGAGTCACAGTTGACTTAAAGCTTTAAGGAATAATTTATAATAACATTTCTTCTTCCAAACATAAAATTCATATGAATTGACACCTTAAATAAGACATGAAAAGCACCTAAACTTCAATCTAGCATTAGAAATTACTCCATATGTATTATTTCTCTTGAGCATCTTTTCTGCTTTTTTTTTTTTTTTTAGAGACAGAAACATCTCCAGAAACATCTCCAAACAACTTAGGACATTAACCCAGTGTCTTTCACCCAAAAACATTTTTTTCAAAAAATATTATTTTACATCCAAGAAAATTTAGTTATAATTAATCTGAGGCTTTAAATTTTATTAATTTTTACTCTCAAAAACATTCAAGCATTATCTCAGACATTATAATTAATAGAACAATTTTTATTCATTTGCTTTAAGTCCATTTTCAAATCCAATATTCATATTATAAAACCACCCCTCTCTCCCTGAACTACAAATCTCCAGTTAAATTTTGATTCAAGAATGTTTTCTATAGAAAGAGCAATACTCAAGTCATCTGCATTAGTAAACTACGTAATAAAATATGAAACTCACTAAAGAGAAGCAAATTGGGATCCCTAGGTATGTCACTTTTAGATAACTACCCTCATATGAAAGTAAACACCATCAATTCCAAGCATACTTCAAACTTTTAGGAGAAACAAGTGGGTGGGTAACAAGAGTGGCATAAAAAATTTGACACTATTCCTATGGTGTAGGTTTATATTTTAATGCTTTCATTCTGAAAAGTAAATGAGGCAAATTCAGACTTTTTTCTTACCATCTATCTGGCTTTCCAGAGGGCTGTCCTGAGCATGAATATTCTGAGGTCAACATTTTAATAGACTTTTCTCTCATTTCTTCCAAGTATCTTAGCATTAAAAACTACATAACATGATGCAGCTGCTTTGGAAAATAGTTGTGGCAGTTCCTTAAAAAGTTAAACATAGTATTATCACATGACCTGGTATTTCCATCCTAGGCATATCTACTAAGGAGAACTGAAAACATACATCCAGTGAAAAACTTGTGTATGAGTGTTCATAGCAGCATTATTCACAACAGCTCAAAAGTAGAAACAACTCAAATGTCCATCAACTGATGAAAGGATAAACAAAATGTGCTATATGCATACAAGGGAACATTATTCAGCCATGAAAAGGAATGAAGTATTGGTATGTGCTACAACACGGATAAACCTTGAAAACTTTACGCTAAGTGAAATAAGCCAGACACATAAGGCAACATATTGTGTAATTCCATTTCCATGAAACATTCAGAATAGGCAAATCCATAGAGACATAAAGCAGATGAGTAGCTGCCAGGAGCTGCAGGTAGGAATAGGGAGTGACTGTTTAATGGGTATGGGGTGACAAAAAAGCTCTGGAACTAGAAAATGGTAATGGATGCATAACAATGTGAATGTACTTCATGCCACCAAGACTTTCATAGTATGTGAATATATATCTCAATTAATAAAATAAACCCTATATAACAGAATATAGATGCTGACATCTCATCAGAGAAAGTCAGCTTCTGAAATAAATGTTGATTATTTTGGCATCCCTTTACTAACCTTATCGTTAATTTGATAAGTACATTATAAACATTTTCAAAATGAAATCTTTTTCTATAATGCCCAATCCTTAAGCTTTTCTATTTATTAGGAATCCTCATAAAACTTTTAGCACCAGTTTTGTAATGCTCAGTCTTCCAGGGCAGGAATCAATTTTATATAATGTCTAAACAAGTTAATTTTAAAATGAACAGAATATTTGATTATTTGCCAATATTGTGGTAAATTTTAATACAGGAGAGGAACGTGTTTTTTTCTGATGAACAAGATCATTAAAAGATGAAAGGCCGGGCGCGGTGGCTCACGCCTGTAATCTTAGCACTCTGGGAGGCCGAGGCGGGCGGATTGTATCTGCTCCTGCACTGGGCTTAAAGGTTTCATACTTATAAGCAAAAGACTCCTGCTTTCTTAGCTCAGCCTGAGCAAGAGCGAGACCCCGTCTCTACTAAAAATAGAAAGAAATTAATCGGACAACTAAAAATATATAGAAAAAATTAGCCGGGCATGGTGGCGCATGCCTGTAGTCCCAGCTACTCGGGAGGCTGAGGCAGGGGGATCGCTTGAGCCCAGGAGTTTGAGGTTGCTGTGAGCTAGGATGACGCCACGGCACTCTAGCCCGGGCAAAAGAGTGAGACTCTGTCTCAAAAAACAAAAAACAAACAAACAAAAAAAAAGATGAAAAACTTTTTTGATAAAATTTACCTGGTCTGCTGTAGCACTCATAAACCTCTCTTGGACATTCTCCTTTTTTATTACTTGATATTAAATTGAGAAAGGCAACATTAAAAAAAAGCCAGGCCAAATGCAGTAATAAGCCCATCAATTTCTTTTACCTCAAATACAATAGAAAATGCCACTTTTGCAGAACCTGATTCTAGGTGTGGCAAATCCAGTCGCCTACATAATGATGTGCCCAGTGTTCATTCACAACGTTCCTGTCTGTTCTTAAAGAGGTTTGAGTAGAATAGGCCCTCAAAAACCACGAATTCATTATGTAAATCATCAGATTAAACAACAGTTTCAATTTAAAATAATAATATTTACTTTGGGCCTACACAAACCAGACAATAAACTACATCTTTTGTATATTTTACTCATTTTAGTCTCACTATATTTTACAGATAAGTAACCTGCCTAACATTACAACACCAGTACATTGCAAAGCCAGGATTCAACCAAAGATATGTCAGACATAAAATCATTTTTGCTAAAATATTCTAAAAGTGTGGCTGCAAAAGAACATATTTTTGGTATAATTGACAAACATTCATATTCTCTCTTGAATATGGCTTCTAAATGTTTAGGGAATGAGGAAGAAGAAGGTACTTGAAAAGAACATTATTGCAGAATGCAGTGAAGCGTCTGGGAGAAACAGTGTATGCCTACTATGAGCCATATGCCATGCTGGCTATTGCCTGAACACTTAATTGTTACAAAAACTTTGGGAGGGAAATATCGGTACCCCATTTTTTACATATGAGGAAACAGAAGCTTAGAGAAACCTGTCAAGGTTACAGAAGTTGCAAGGGACAGAGTTGGGATTAGAAATCAAATTCAGTTCATTAATAAATATTTACTGAGTGCTTAATGTGTATCAGGGCTGTGAGAGGCACTTAATATAGAATAGAATATTAAAAAACCCCTATGTACAGATCACACCAAACCCATTTTCTCTTTATTTAGGGAGTACATTGTTGTGAAATTGAAAAACCCCTATAGATTTTTCTTTTAATATCTTTTTTTTATATGACTGTCCATGCTTAGGTTATACACATTAAGTACTGTCCATAAACTTCAAAAGCTGATTGCCATGAAAACCGAACAAACATCCAGGGGTAAATATGAAAATATAAGCAATTCTGTCCTATATACATGATTTTGAACATATTGCCAGATGGAGAAGACCACTTTGGAAAAGATAATTCACATGTTCTACAGGATGATTTAAACCATTAAGCATTCTATGAAGCTTTTGAAAGTCTGTCAGATTTTAAATGACAACAGTGAAATTTTAAAAAAAGAACAGGAGAAGTCAGCACCAAAGCTAGTTTAACATTAATAATAAGTGAGCCAATAAATAGGTCTATGTTTGCCCAGTCAGGTTTTGCTTATTATGTCAGTTGGAAAGCCGGAAGGAAACTGGCTTTAACTCCCATACACCTGTATCATGACAACATTACTCCATCAGAAATGTAGCTGATGTCAGCATAAGGCTGAAACGGTTCACATTTAAAATTGTTCTTTCCTTTCCAATTATTTCCATAAGTCATTCATGGTACAGAATTGAGACTATCTCCTTAAGGAGGGAAAAAAAAGGTAATTAAGATTGAGAACCTTCAATGTGCCAGACACAACATGAATTGTCTTATTTAATTCTCATAGCCACCCTGCAAGATATTTTCTTTGTCTTTTAGAAGAAGAAACAGAAGTTTCAAGAAATGAAGAAACTTTTCAAAGACACAGCTATTAAAGAGCTAGAGCCAATATTCAAACTGGATATAAATTATTATAATGTTCTACAACACTAAATAGCTATCATTTTCATAACCTGCAAAAAAAATTAAATAAATACTGCTACTAATGAAAGAAATGAACTGGCTGATCTCTAAGATCTCTAAACATTAAAATCTTATGATAAGCCAGGAGCAGTGGTGTATGCCTATACTTAGGAGGCTGAGGGCAGGAGGAGTGCTTGAGCCCAAGAGTTCAAGACCAGCCTGAACAACATAGTGAGACTTCATCTCTAAAAAAAAAAAATGACAATATACCATTAGAGCAGAGGAAGTGAAACAGCAATTTGGATTGTAAACTGTTTTAGTACCTCAAATGTAATATATAGTGACGTCAATCTTTTAAAAATTCCTGGGGAGGTCATTGTAAAAGAGAATATAAAAGGCCTTGAAGTCAAAATACTAGGCTTTCAAGTAGAAAAAGTAGCAAATAAATAAATAAAACATTTAATGTTATCAACAGAGAACCAAGTTAGAAGAAACCAGTTCTATTCTAAAACAATGCAATCACCAGGTAGGCTGGCTCAGGTAGCATTTCCCAGGGCCCATGCTACAGACAACTGACTAATCCCTTCATAAATTTTGAAAGATAATGAGGTTCCATAGTCAAACGAGTTTGAGAAATGCTCGATTTAATGTTAAACCTGAAATACAAACTTATTTTTGGTCTTTTATATGACTTTTATATCTAAATTAAAAGACCTAACTTCAGCATTATACAATTTCTCCATGTAACAAAAAACACTTGTACTCCCTAGTATTGAAATTTTTTTAAAAAAAGAAAAAAATGGATATAGCTGTACCAATATTAATTGCCTCGTTTTGATAAATTTATTAATACCATGGCTATACAAGATGTTAACATTAGGGAAAGCTTGGTGAAGGGTATATGGGAACTCTTTGGTATCTTTTCAACTCTTCTGTAAATCTAAAATTATTTCTAAAGAAAAATTATTTCAAAACAAATTATTATGAATAAAATTATTTCAAAATAAAAAATTTTAATAAGTAGAAAAACTGATATACCTAAAAAAACTGATTGTTTTTTCAGCTATTAGTACCTTAATTACATCAGAGTTCTTTTATGATCCTTGATGCTTCTGTTTAAGCATTTTTTTTAATTTTTCAGAAAGTTTAAGTTTTATCTTAGTTTTAAAATTTTAATTTTTTTTCTTTAGACTGGTAATTATAGAGAAAAATTATAAAAACTTAAGCCTTCCATATTGAGAACCAATATCGCTTCTTGGGCTTTTGGCTAAGATAAAGTGCATATTGAGAACCAATGAAAAATTAGTGATAAAGATTAGAAAACTTATGTATCTATAAAAATAGGTTATGAATGAAATCTAAATATATGCCTTGCTGTCCCCATCTATACTGTATCTCACTTCAGACAGAGTTGAGTCAATGAGGGATATCTGTAGTTGAAAATGCAGATATCATGGACTTAGAGGATAGTCTTTCCATTATTTTCGTTCACATACTTTTTAATTGTTCCCTAAGAAAATATCAAAATAAATGAAAACCATAAGGGGCAAAGAACTGGAATTTCTCAGGGCTTGAGTTTTTTAGTTTGTTCCACTTAAATTTTTCTAATTAACTTAAAGCCAATTGTGGCTGGGTGCGATGGCTCATGCCTATAATCCTAGCACTCTGGGAGGCCCAGGCAGGAGGATCGCTTGAGGTCAAGAGTTGGAGACCGGCCTGAGCAAGATCAAGACCCGTCTCTAATAGAAAAAATTAGCCAGTCAACTAAAAATAGAAAAAAAAAATTAGCCAGGTGTGGTGGCAAGCACCTGTAGTCCCAGCTACGCAGGAGGCTGAGGCAGGAGGATCGCTTTAGCCCAGGAGTTTGAGGTTGCTATGAGCTAGGTTAATGCCACAGGGCTCTAGCCCGGGCAACAGAACAAGACTCAAAAAAAAAAAAAAAAAAAAAAAAAGCCAATTGTGATTCTTTCTTTAATGTGGCTTGGTTCACTTTTTTTTGTTGTTTGTATCACATAAAGAAGAGAGGAAAGAATATGAAATTACAGAAGTCTGTCAACATGTATAAGTCACTAGAGCCAATTTACAAGAATATATCACATAATATTATTCAAACTAATACCATTTCTGGCTACAGAATATTAATAATACCCAACCAAGAAAAACCACATGAAGGGAGGGATAAATACTTGCTTTAACGTGAGCCTTTCATCACAAACTTCTCTTGTCGGTGAAGAGTATAGCTACTTCACCTATCCCAGTATCAGTACCTTCCCACTGACATACTGATATGTATGTACTGTTCACTAAAACCTCATTCCTTCCTTTTTTTTTTTAATTTTAATAGCTGACCTGAACTTTCATTATGGATGGATGGCAGATATCAATTTCTAGAATCTAAGATGTAGTCTCTTTGTGCTTCACTGTTTTTTTTTTTTTTAATGCAAGCACGAAAATGAGGTTTATTGAGGAGAGAAAGATAAGATTATAGAACAAGAGACAAATATAGGTTTACAGAGTGTGATACATACACCACAGATGACAACTGGACCCATCGTTGCAACAAAGGGAAAGCAGAAGGAAGGGCGTAAAAAAGAGGCTGCTTATGGTCTGCGTCTTGTTTTATAGTGTCCACGCTGCATTGGTTTTTGATGGCTCTCCAAGAATGCAATCATAAAGATTCCACATTTAATGGGGAAACTGTGGAGGATAATAACTAGGTAAAGGGCACTTTGAATATCCACCCCACGTATCTTCAAAATAGTCTTACCCAAGCTATGCTTGTGATAATATATTACTATAACACAAGAGAATCCAATAAGAATATTATTTCTGCCTGTATGACAAAGAAAGGCAAGAAGAACTTCTAATTTCAACATAAAGGCCAGTTTAGCCTCCTTATTATTTTAAGCCACTTGCCTATGTGCTACACTGACAACAGCAAGTTGCTCTTGGAAACTTCCTCTGAAAGTGTGTTAAAATCATTTGAACACTTGATATTTCATTAGAATGATTTTCCCCAGTTGAGGATGGGTTTCTCTTCTGTTGTCCTGTCTGGCAGCAGACTAAACGCAGCAATATGAAGCTACTGCCTTACAAACTGTCAAATGGTAAAAAGCTGTTCAAAAATAGATGGTATAATCTTTATCATCATTATATAAGATCTCAAAGAGAACTGGAATTTGCAGATTTCTTAATGTAGAGAACATGAAACTAAAAGCATCATAATTCCCAGAGTCATATTTAAGAATACTCCTGCCCCCTCTTAAACTACACTTGTATTCCAAAAATTATATTATCACAATAAAATAGCAGAGAGCAGGTTGGTTATTTTCTGTGGCAAATATGGAAAACATCTTTTATACTCCTGCCTTGCTGGCAGAGGCTGCCTGTACTTCAAAAACTTAAAGCACCAGCAAGTCCTGCTCCTTGCCTCCCCTACCGCCAGGACATGGCATGTAACCCAATCCTAGCTACTGGGGCCTAACAGAGCTGAAGCTGGCTGGCAGGCCTTTGGAGAAGGTTTTCTTCACTAATAAAAGGGGTATTCACAGAGGAAACTGCTATTTCTCCATAGTACTTAGTTGTGTCTGCATGTGACTCCTGGAACTGCTAAAGCCATCTTGCAATCATCAGGAGAGATAACACAAACTTGCTGAACAGAAAAGTACTTGGGTATCTGACGGTACCATTGAGCCCTTGTACCAACAATGGAAAAGCCCTGCTTCCGGGCTTCTTGTTAAATAATGTTATCTTGGTTTATGGTTTTAGCTTAAGCCATTTTTATTTGGGTATTGCTATAGGAGGGTCAAAGCATCCTAACTAATCTGGATAGCAAACATCTGTTTACTTTAAGCTATCCGGTTCAAGAAGTTAGACCACTGCTAACTAGCTGACTCAACATTGCCAGTGTTTCTACCTTGCTCCCTAATGCTTCACTGACGTGTTTTCACTAAGAAGCAAGCTCTATGTAATTATATTCACATCTATGCTTCACAGTAAAGTCTGTTTCTTCTGCTACTTTTCCTTAATGGTCAATGGGAAGGTAGTTTTTGCTTCTCTGGTGTATTTTCCACTTTTGTCTGCTTTTAACAGCATTATAGATATATCCTAATTTTTATATTACATTTCCTTTTTTACTATCCAAACTCCAACACCATATTGAAATCAAGATTGATTGAAAATTTTCAAAGACAAAATGTTAAAGATAGAATAAAGATTTGCTTTTATAGAGGGTCTGTCATATAGATTAATAAACAGAGCTGGCCAATCACAGCTTGGATTGGGAGGCCAATCCCAGGCATTGGTCTCCCAATGCCTATAATCCCAACACTTTCAGAAGCCAAGGTAGGAGGATCACTTGAGGCCAAGAGTTCAAGACAAGCCTGGGCGACATGGTGGGACCTCATCTCTACAAAAAATTTTTTAAAAAATTAGCCATTTAAAAATTAGCATGCACCTGTAGTCCCAGCTACTCAGCAAGCTGTGGTGGGAGGATCACTCGAGCCCAGAGTTTGAGGCTGCAGTGAGCTGATGACACCCCACACTGGGTGACAGAGCAAGATCCTGTCTCCAAAAAAAAAAAAAAAAAAAGCGCATCTTGAATAACTGAATGTGCTATCCTTTTTATATAAGGAAAACAAAAAAATCTAACCTCAATTAAAAAACAAAGAAAAAGACAGAGACATAATAAATAACATATAGGTGAAATCAGACTCCTACCTTAGTATAGTTAATTTTTAAGAGACCTCACGTTTCTTGCATAATATGCTTAAACAGATAAAGATCCTATCATGATTTTCATGTTTATTTATAACATTAAAGGAACCCGTAAGCAACAGGTGATAAAACCTTTGTTGACTGTTACTCAGCAATGCAGCAAAATGAAAACTTAACCAAACCAGCCAAACAGATATAATTGGCATTTATTAGGAAACGAATTTTTTAAAAGGAAAAAAGACTACAAACCCTCAAGAGTCCAGATCTTTTTCTTCAATATATGTTCTTTCCTTGTTTTTTGTTTATTACAAAAGCATGCCTCACTAAAGGGGAAGAAAGTCAAATTACAAACTTTTCTCAGAATCAATTAGAAACACAAAAGCAATTAGAAAAAGTTTTCCTGAAAACTTTGGCACAAAACTTTGAAAAACAACCCATGAAGTACCAAAATTACTAATACTTGAAAAAAACTATAACCAGGGGATATTTGTTTTCAACCAATTTGTTGTTTAAGCCAAATTACTGTAATGATGAAATTGTTTTTAACCGAAATGTATGCTAGCCTGTATTTTGAAACCATAGTCTTATTTATCTTCAAGCTTTACATATGCTGCTTCCTTAGTAGAGGGTTCCCTTCTAGCCATACTTTCACCTGGCTGATTAATGAAGTATTAACTAGCACTTGTAAACTAAAACCAATTAAAATTAGAAATATTGAGTCCTGATAAAAATTTCAAGATTTTCAGTTCCTTGTTAATTCAGAAAAAGCAATCTCTAAAAAAAAAAGTCTTTGTTTAAAAAGTTAAATGTTTGATTGTGATATCATTTTTTTATTGTATCTTTTTATCTAGATAGGGTACCAATGTCAAATATGAACTAAGCAACTTTATAGAAAAACAAAATTCTCATAATTATTAAATTCTTTTTAAGCCCAACTTCACAATTTATACATTAAGACAGTAAAACAATCCTGAGACTAAAGTTTGAGAATTGTTGTTCTATATAATATTTATTGCAGCATTATTATAACTGCAAGAAATTGGAAACAACCTACTCATTTTTTACCATCAATGAGAGACTGGTAAAAATAATTATGATGCATCCATACAAAGAAATACCATGCAACAGCAAAAACAAATGAGAAGCATTAGGCAAGAAAATGAAATAAAACACATTCAAATTGGAAAGGAAGAAGTAAAACTATCTCTATTTGCAGAGGACAGTATCTTACTTATAGAAAATCCTAAGGAATCCACTAAAATAACTATCAGAACTAATAAATGAGTTCGGTAAGGTTGAAGCATATAAGATCAATATACAATAAATGATTGTATTCCTATACACTTGCAATGAACAATCTGAAAATGAAGTTAAGAAAACAATTCCAAGCCAGGCATATTGCCACTCACCTGTACTCCCAGTTACTCCTGAGGCTGAGGTTGGAGGATTGCTTGAGCCCAGGAGTTTGAGGTCAGCCTGGGTAACAGAGAAGAAAAAAAAAATTTTTTTAATTCTACTTACAATAGCATCAGAAAGAATAAAATACTTAGTAATAAATTTAACAAAAGAAGTGCAAAACTTATTTTTTATTAGTTGATTACACATTTTGGAATCACATACTGATCCCTTAGATTTTAAAAGCCAATTCTCCTAAAATACTTAAGCCAAATATACACAAGTTTGTAAACCCAGAATATTATTGTTGCAGCCTTGATTCTCTTAAATTCCATGCTTGCTTCTAAATTGTCCTGGGGTTGAAATATCCTGACACTAAGGATACAATCTTATTCTATAGAGTTCTGGGGATTCATTTCTCATATAATTTTGGAGACTTGCCATCACAGCTTGCTGGGCTCTTAAGAAATGCAAAACTTACACTCTAAAAATGACAAAACATTGCTGAGAGAAGTTTTAAAAGAGCTAAATAAATAGAAAAACATCCCATGTTAATGAATCAGAAGATGTAATATTGTTACAATAGCCCTAATTCCCAAACTGATCTATAGATTCAACATAATCCCCATCAAAATTCCAGCTGACTTCTTTGCAGAAATTGACATGATCCTAAAATTCATATGGAAATTCAAGGGACATGGAATAACCAATCTGGAAAAAGAACAAAATTGGAAGACTCATATTTCCCAATTTCAAATCTTACTACAAAACTACAGTAATCAAAAGTGTGGTACTGGCATAAGGATAAACATATGGATGCATGGAAAAGAACTGAAAGTCCAGATATGAACCCTCACATTTAGGTCAATTTATTTTTCATGGAGTGTGAAGACAATTCAACGAGGAAAAAATAGTCTTTTCAACAAATGGTGCTGGGACAATTGTATATCCATATGCACAAGAATGAAGTTGGACCCCTTTCTCACACTATATACAAAAATTAACTCAAAAATGGATCAGAGACCTGAATGTAAAAGCTAAAACTATAAAACTCTTAGAAGAAAACATAGGTGTAAATCTTCATGATCTCCAATTAAGCAATGATTTCTTACATATGATACCAAAAGCATAAGCAACAAAAGAAAATATTTATAAACTAGACTTCACCAAAATTAAAAACTTGTGTGCTTCAAAGATGCCATCAAAAATGTAAAAAGATGCCGGGTGAGATGGCTCATGCCCATAATCCTAGCCCTCTGGGAGGCCAAGGCGGGAGGATCGCTTGAGCTCAGGAGTTCAAGACCAACCTGAGCAAGAGCGAGACCCCTCTCTACTAAAAATAGAAAAAATTAGCTGGGCGTGGTGGCACGCACCTGTAGTCCCAGCTATTCGAGAGGCTGAGACAGGAGGATCACTTGAGTGATCCTTGAGTTTAAGGTTGCCAAGGCACTCGCCCAGGCAACAGAGTGAGACTTTGTCTCAAAAAAAAAAAAAAAAAATGCAAACAACTCAAAAGCATGGAAGAAAATACTTGCAAATCATTTATCTGAACATATATCTAGAATATATAAAGAACTCTTACAACTCAACAATAAAAAGACAAATAACCCAACTTAAAAATGGGCTAAAGACCTGAACAGACACTCCAAAAAAGATAAATAAATGACCAACAAACACATGGAAAGATGCTCAACATCATTAGCCATCAAGGAATTGCAAATAAATACCGCTTCATACCTATCGGGATGACTATAATCAAAAAGACACATAACAAGTGTTGCTGAGGCAGTAGAGAAATTGGAACCTTCATACACTGCTGGTAGGAATTAAAATGGAGCAGCCATTGTGAAAAACAGTTTGGCAGTTTCTCAAAAGGTTAAACATAGAGTTACCATTCCTAAGAGAACTGAAAACATATTCACACAAAACTTATACAGGAAAGTCCATAACAGCATTATTCATAATAGCCAAAAAGTGGAAATAACCCAAATGTCCAGCAATGATAAGTGGATAAACAAAATGTAATAAATACATATAATGGAATATTATTCGGCCATAAAAATAAATGAAGTATTGATACATGCCACATGGATAAACCTTTAAAACATTATACTAAGTGACAGAAGGCAGTCACAAACGACCACGTATTGTATGATCCATTTATATGAAATGTCCAAAATAGACAAATCTAGCAAGACAGAACGTAGAAAGTATGTATAACCCCTTTAAATTAAACTATTTTTTAAATGACTGTTGTTCATGTATTTATATGCTATGTTTTTCTAAATAACATTCTTCTTCTAAAATATTTTTAAAAGCGCCTGCAAGCACAAAAGCATGTTATGGGTAAAGAAGGACAGACCTGGAATTTTAAAACAGCTAAAGAAGGAAAACTCAGATAAACCTCAAAGGCAGAAAACTGATTTGTCACTGTTGAATGCTACCAACGACCAAAATTACCTTCAAACTAAATTTTGGTCTTCTTTTGAACTGGAAATTACTATGAACAAACTTAAATTTGAAAATTATATGTATATTTTATAAAAAAATCATAAACGTAAAGCTGAAACTCATTAGACTTTACATCACAGTAAGTAATTTTAACCTAAAAGGAACAAATACTTAAAATATTTCTTGGGATAGTAGAAATAATATTACTTTGGAGTCAGATACACGGTTTTGAATCTTAGCCTATTTACCTGCTAGGTGATCACCAACAACTTACTTGGTCTCTGTGGGCCTCAGTCTCCCCTTCTATTAAATTAGGAATTACAATACGTACTTTAGTTCTAAAAGAAATATTCCAACTATTTACTAAATAAGAGGAGGGGTTGGATAATTTCACTGTTTTTTTTAAAATATGTACTGTTCGAATTTTTTTTACAACTTGTATGCTTGTATGTAATTAAAAAACATAATGAAGATTTTAAAAATAAAAACATCTATTTTATAAGGTTCTCGTGAAGCCAATTTGTAAGACATCTACACACAGGAGACTCAATAAAAAATAATTTCCACAGCTCTATTCCTCACTCCTTTCAAAGGTTCTTGAATTCCACTTTCTTGAATTCAGGTGAACAAAGAGCATAGAAGAGGCAAAGTTAAACATTTATTGTTCCAAACGAAGGCCTTGGTTGTCAAGAAAGAGACAAACAAGGACAATAGAATTGAGCTTTTAAACCACTTTCCTCAAAACATACCACAGAATTTAATCTGAAGAGACAAAATTTCCATAAGTTTACTGATGCTAATCACATTATTCTGTAACTTCAGGTTTTGAGGAGGGTGGGGCTTGCAATGTAAAAAGGTTAAATGATAATACTACCAAGTGAAAAGGAAATTTGATACCTTAATCTTTTGACCATCAAGGCAAATTCTGGATTCGGGTCAGAGAATATTTTCCACTGAAAAACACAATACAAATATAATTAATGACTATGGTTTATTTAGCAAATAAGGTAAAATATAAGTTCCCTCTGTAAGGAAAGATCATTTTTGTTTTGAGAGTACGCTGAGATAGATGAATGTAATTTAATTGATCCAGGTGGGTAGTCACCTTATACTTTACAGAATATTTTGAGAATTAAGAACTTTCTCTTCCATATTCTAATAGATAAAGTGAACAAGTCAGGAAGCACAGCAGTTTTACAGGTCAAAAAGGCGCCATTTTAAAACCACCAAAGTACAGTGGGACCTCAACGCTGGTGGCATCTAGTGGCTTGGTTTAATGACAGTCATTAGACTTTTACAAGTACCTAATTTATCCACAGGAATGTGTAACTCTAGCATCTCCCATCAAGTATGTATAAATACATAACTTGACCCTCGTATAGCATAAAGTTTGTAAGACTAGATCATTTAACGAATACAAATATTTCTGAGAAAGAATTTCCTGGGGCCATTATTGCATTTCTACAGTTTCCTTCTCTTATTTTTAGACAGCTTTGGAACCTATTTCCGAAAAAGAAGAACCACAGTCAGGAAACTGTAAAGAGATATAACAATGATGTGCATAACTATTGTATCTCAGCATTGCTGACTAGATGACTGGGACAAAACTTGAAACTTTAGTGGTAAAAGCTAGTGGGTAATGTTACTCTCATCGGCCTCGAAGACAAGTGCCGAGCTTTCGGGAACAGTAAGAGATTCCCCAGCCCCCTGGCTTTGTTTCCAGTTTCTGCAGGCCACCTCGAAGTTCCACGCCGGATGTCACTAAACTCTCCTCAATCTCAGCGGATGAGGCCAAGCCCTGAGTCCGGCCTTCAACCTCTGCCGCCTGGCCTCGCCTTCCGGCCCACGTCCCGGCGCCCCGCGCAGCCCGGCCCCCGCCCGAAGCCAGGCCCGGGTGGGCCGCCCCCACCGCGCGCGCGCGGCCGGAAAGGAGGGGCGCCCATGACTCACTCGCCCAGGCTCGCGGCCAGACCGCCAGACCTCACCCTCGCCCAGCTCCCCGAGAGGCCCAGGCCCCCGCCCCAGGCGACCCGCGTCGCTCACAGACCTGAGAGCCCAGCAGAAGGCAGAGGGCGGCCTCCCAGCAGACCCGGCCGCCCGCAGCCCGCCCCTCCCTCCGGCCGCACGAGCATGCGCGCTGGGCCCGCCCGCGCCTGCGCGCCCCCGACGACCCGCCGGCACGCGCCGCAGCCACGGAGGCCGCGGCGGAGGCGGAGGCGGAGGCCGGGCGCCCTGGGCGGCGCGCGGCCCCCAAAGTCCGCCCTCCCCGTTAGGCGACGAGCGCCCGAGGGGAGGGGACAGCCAGGCAGGCAGGAAGCTGCGGCTTAAAAGGGCAGCCCGCGCTGGGCCCTTCCTCCCTCCGTCGCGGGGACTCCGAGCGCGCGTCTTCTGCGTCCCGCACGCACCTCGCCTCCGGCCGCCGCCATGTACCGCTACCTGGGCGAAGCGCTGCTGCTGTCCCGGGCCGGGCCGGCCGCCCTGGGCTTGGCGGCCGCCGACTCGGCCGCTCTGCTGGGCCGGGCCCGCGGGCAGCCCGCCGCCGCCCCGCAGCCGGGGCTCGCACCGGCCGCCCGGCGCCACTACAGCGATGCGGTGGCCGACCGCGAGGACGACCCTAACTTCTTCAAGATGGTGGAGGGCTTCTTCGACCGCGGCGCCAGCATCGTGGAGGACAAGTTGGTGGAGGACCTGAGGACCCGGGAGAGCGAGGAGCAGAAGCGGAACCGGGTGCGCGGCATCCTGCGGATCATCAAGCCCTGCAACCATGTGCTGAGCCTCTCCTTCCCCATCCGGCGCGACGACGGCTCCTGGGAGGTCATCGAGGGCTACCGGGCCCAGCACAGCCAGCACCGCACGCCCTGCAAGGGAGGTGAGCACCGGCGGCGCGTCCTGTCCGCCCTGCCCCAGGCCCTGCCCTTCCGCCGCCTCGGGTGTGGGGCCGCTGCTCAAGCCCGGCCCAGCTCCGGCTGGCGGTGTCCCCCTCCCACGCTCCCCGCCAGATCACCCCGCCTCGGGTGTGGCAGGCTCTGTGGACAGTGATTTTTTCCGCCTTAAAACCGCCCTGCAGTTGGCCTACCCCCTTCCCCGCGAACATCATCCTGGGCCTCTGCATGTGTTGATGTTGTATGCAGAGCGGACACTGCACGGGTCTCCTTTTGGTGCCAGTGTCTGTGTCCTGCCGAGATGCACTTCTAGGGTAGGCAATGACCGGCCCGTCTGATTCTGCCTTGCGAGTTTTCGTGGGCTTCTGTGACTCTCCCCCGAATGCAAACTATGGAATAAATTTTCTGGTTTTTTTTTACTCCTGTTACAACAGTGACAGATGATACAGGAGTAGAAAAAGTGACTTGCCTTCTGGGTTTGAAATTTAGGCAGTTTTATTACCCAAAGGAATTTACTAATTACACATTAATCTTTTAAATTAAGTTATTTTTCCATTCTGTTTTGTGCAAAAAACAAAAAAACACGAGCAGTGTAATATCTGACAAACACCCGGCGTCCTGACAGTAAATCCTAAGGGTGTAGGCTGTCGAAGGGCCTGCCAACCAATGGAATGAAATAGCCCCGGGGGTGTGTACTGGTCCTGGCTGGCACCAGATTTGAGCTTCGGGAAAGATAAAGTACTTAAGAAAGGAGTTGAATCAGGTACAGTTTGGTAGTCACCTCGTTATCCCTGTAGTTTAAATTTGTGAATGTCTGTAGATTTGGCTTCTGTAGTCAGATTGCTTTCTTCAAGCAAAGAAAAGCTGTTAATTTTTTCCCCCAATACATCTCACAGTACCTCTTTAAAGGTACTTAAAATAGAAAGGACAAAAGCATGTTTTTCTACTGTAAAACAAAAAAATTATGTAGAATAAAGGACCGAGGGAGGTGAGGAGTCTTGCTGGAGGTGGATTGGCTGATAAGAACAGAAGATGTTGGGCTAGACCCTTTGTCTCCCTAAACCCAGTCCTGGTCTTTTTCTATTATGCCAGCTGACTTCAAAGGATAATTTTTAGAATTCTCTCTAGATGAGAAAAACTTGAGCTCTGCTGGTGTTCCCCGCGGAACAAAGGTTGCTTCCAAGGGTTTAATGATTTACTAAATTTGCATTGACCCCACCCACTTCTTGGATTTACCTTTGGAGCTTAATTATCCTCTAGCTCTCTGGTTTCCCCTGGTAAAACCAGTGTTTGAATCGCTTTGACCTGTAATTTCCCTTCCAGCTCCAAAATCATATAAAATGTACACATGGTCAATCTCCAGCACTGCCTTCCTTCTTCCTACCGCTCCCTTATTCTTTAAACCAGGAATACAAGTTCAGACTCCCAAAATAAGCAAACAAGGATGTTGAAGTTTGAACAAGATGTTGTTGTAACAAATATAAAATTGCATTGTTTCCTTAAAATGGGCATCAAGTTTATTTTACTGTCTTGTTGGCAACATTTTCCAGTCCCTTAAAAAATATACAAATAAACCGATCTATTTGGTTTTCTACAGGATCTGATTTGGTCTCTTTAAAGTTCTTTATATTATTCTGTTCTTCAGATGCTCAGCTCTTTCCTATCTTTGTAAGTCACAGCTCCGCATACTCACTAGAGCAACTCAAGTTTACTATAGTCTGTCAGTCCTCTTTCTCTTGTTGCCACCGCAGTTTTAGTGCCAAAATACTGAACCTAGCAACAAATAGCATCAACCAAACCAAAGCACTGTTATTGTAGCACTTGCTTGTACTGGAGTGTAAGTTACAATTCTCTGTTCTGTTTATCCCATTTACCAGAAGACATGCTACTGAAAGCATTAACTCCCAGCATATAAACACAGAGAAACTGAATTGTAACTAGTAAACTGTAGCGAGCATTGCAAGATGATAAAACAAGAAAGAAAATTGGCCTCTGAGAAGTGATAAGTTTATTATGTTTAGGAATTTGAAAGGCTTTGTAGATTAGGGAGGACTATATAGCTGCGAAAGCCCTTAAAAATATTTTAGTGTGCTTAAGATAATAAACAGTATACTAAACAGATGATCAACATAATTCGGATACTGTAGATGTCCATGCTCTGCTTGCAAGACACCCCAAGATCTTCCTACCCATTTATCATCCTTGTCTGATTGCAGAGAATGTGCACCCTAAGAAGGACTTATTTTCAGTAGGCTTTTTTTTTCTGCACTTAAACATTTAAAGCTTTTTTAACTTACAAGGAAGTTATTAACCTTCTTGGTCCCGCTCTGGTCTTAGAAATACAGAATATATTAGGTGATTGAGATAAATTATGCCTTGGGTAATCCCTATGAACTTCTGAAGTCTTACCCTCTTAAATATGTTTTAGTACATTCTTTTCCCCCTACCCCACTAAACCGTTGCCTCTCACAGTTTTCTTTGCAAAAGAAACCTCATCTGCCCCCTCCATCCTTTTCCCAACCCTCAGCTTTCTATAGTCTAATCTTTGCGCAAAGGTGACCTTATACCTGAACTTTCTAAAATAAAATTCTCAAGGTTGAGGCAAAGCAACTATCTTGTTACAATCTGTGTGAGGGAAGCAGGTGGTTTTAAGACCTGCAGGTGGCTGATAGGTACTTTATTCAGAGTAAATATTTAATAATACATACTGTTTTTGTGCTTCACTTTTCCTGAATACCATATTTAACCAAGACCATTAGATTTGCCTTTGTTAAGAATTTGTAAGAGCATGCTATAGGGTCTGAAGGGAAGTTTAAGTGAGGCCTTAAAAATATTTCTAGCAAAGGGGAATAGTCTGAATAAGCAACTTATTTGAGAAGACTTGTCCAAAGGTTCTGGTGTGTTGGAAAATATTATCAGAGGTTGTTCCTATTAACTTTCTCCGAGTAAATTCTCATTATTTTATTGACCATGGTTCTGCCTGAGACCAGTCTACCTTTTTAGAAGGAAATTTTAGAAGTCAGTTCGGGGGTTGGGGAGAGGAAGATACAGATTGATGATAGCAATCCATTGATGTAGGAGTTAATTTCCTTTCTCTTCCAGCCTGCCCCCCACCCAGTTGTCACCTTTTTTTTTTTTTTTTTTGGAGACAAGGTCTCGCTCTGTTGCCTGGGCTAGACTACAGTTGCTTCATCATAGTTCACTGCAACCTCAAACTCCTGGACGCAAGTAGTCTTCCTGCTTCAGCTTCCCCAGACCAAATACCCATTTTTCCCCACCAAGTTTGCTATAGAATGAAGACCTATGATAATGGTGGACGTCTATACATCAGATTGTCATCCAGTCTTTCAGTTGTGTGGGTGAATCCATTTAGCACGTTTGCTTTGGCAGTAAAACCCCATGTGCAGGAAGACAACTGGGACTACAGGCATACTTCACCACACTCCAGCTAATTTTTCTATTTTTTGTAGAAAAGGGATCTCACTATGTTGCTCAGGCTGGTCTCGAACTCCTGGCCTCAAGTGATCCTTGTGCCTTGGCCTCCCAGAGTGCTAGGGTTGCCGGCGTGAGCTACCACTACACCAGACACCAGTTGTCTTGATATTAAAACTATTAAGGCAAAATTCCCTATCACTGATTCTGTCTTCTGTCATAGAATTTTCTAATTATCATCATTTAAATATAGTCGATGGGCTGTAAATGGAATTCTCTCATACACTGACCCTAAATCTTTAATTACAAATATTAGTACCCAAAAAATGTACCCTGTGTTAACTCAGTGACTTGTTTTTAAGAGCAAAAATGGCAATAAGTAACAATAGGAGGTAGATGGCCTTTGTTTTTGTATTTTGGTGACGTGATGCTAGGGAAGACTGGAATCAATGTAGTGTGAAAGTCCCCCTCAGCCTCTGGGATGTCACCGTTTGGTGGGTGAATGGTAGTGCTTAAGGGAAGTCTACAGAAAGTACTAATACTGTTTTAAAGTGAGACATCTGCCTTCACTGAAAAAAAAATGTTTCTGACTTATTTCTGCTATGCTAAGTGGACAACCCTCAAAACATGTGTGACTTTGAATAAACTCACACTTTCTAATATTTTTTAAGGACTGTGTATCTGCATCTGCTGCCACAAGATAAAATAGAGCCTTTGTAGGTAAATTTAATTTAGGAGTTAACCTTTCTGAAAGTTCAGTTAGATTAAAAGTCCGTAGCCCTGAGGTTGTTGATTTTAATACATTTTAGTTAAATACGGAATGGTGTTGACATTATAAAGCCTTTTTTATTTCATGGAAGCCATGGATGCCCCTTTTTCCCCACCAGATTTGCTATAGAGTGAAGACCTATGATGGTGGTGGAGGTCTATACATCAGATTGTCATTCAGTCTTTCAGTTGTGCAGGTGAATCCATTTAGCAAGTTTGCTTTGGCAGTAAAACCTCATATGCAGGAAGACAGACAACTGCTTGCTCATGCAAAGTATACTTTGTAAGAATTGAGGCATCAGCACCAGTAACATATACTGCTCCTGATTCCTCAGTTGGAGGATAAACACCAGTATATATATTAAAATCCAGTAAAGCTGATAGTCTTTACATTTCAAGTACAAGAAATAAAAATTGAGCTTGAACTTTCTGGTGCATACAGTGGGAAGAAATTGGGTTTACCACTTTTGCTATTAATTTAGAATGCTTAAGAAAATCGGGTTTTATCCACTTATGTTAAAGATACTGAGAGTTCTGCCTCTAACCAATAAAGACTAAAATATTAACCTGTGGATGTTAAAAGAAATCCTAGGCACTAGTCTCTGACATGTGACTTCTGGGTTTTGTTTGTGTTTGGCTTTTTTGTCTGTTTGTTTTTTCTTATTTGCCCAATAATTAGGTTTTTACAATCCAAGTAATAAAGAGAAAAAATCCCTAATATCACTTAAATAATTCCTGGGCTCAACAAATTCATTAAAGTACATATATGTGATTCAAATATTTAAATAGTAATGAAAGTTACAAAATGAAAAGTGAAGCAGCTCTATTCCCAGCACTACCCCCAGTATAACCATGAACATTCTTAGATCCAAAGTTGTTATCTAAAACTCACCTAGCTATCCCAATGAATCAATATTTTCCCCTTTCCAGGGGTAGAAATTAATGCAGCTTGAAATGTTAATATATAAAATACTACTGATAAACCCATTCCTGCCGAATATTACTGATAACGAAGGGCAAGAAGACAGAGCAGAAAGGAGAGGGCTGCACAAGGCCTTTACAAAAAACCGTACCTGGGAGATTTGGCAGCCACACACATTCTGCCCTTCACAGAGGTCCACTGGCATAGAAAGGGATAACAATAATAGCTAACATCTATTGAGCTCTATGTGTGTGCCAGGTGTTCTGCTAAGAACTTTTCATGCATCATTGCTTATGTGTCTCATAAAATACACTCTTGTCCCTAGTTTCCAAATGTGACTACTAAGGCTGAAGAGCGAAGTGTCCTTTAGCGTGGTGGCAGGACTAGTAGTACATAGTGGAGTTGGAGTTCAGACTGCGATCGTCTGATTCCAGCACTCACTTTAATCATTATTGTCTGGGATTTATTCATGTAAAATGTTAAAAATTGGATCTTGGGGTAAGTGCTGATTGAGAACCATGCCATGCCATCAGCACAATGATTCCTAGTACTTTGGATAGTGATACCTTTGAAATTTGTTAAAAGCTATTAGAAGACTTACCTTCTTTCTGGGAAATAATGTACATTCAAACAACTGTGCATATAAAACTCATCGTTGATATTATCTTTAGAGGTGCATTTATTCTAATTGCTAAGGAAATGAAATAACATTTTGAAGAGAGTTTTCCATTAAAAGAGGCTTAAAGACCTTTGATGTTTAACATATTAATGCGCTAGCCAGAACAACTCACTTTTCTACCAACGTGTTATTTATCTTTAAGGGTTTTCAATTGAATAATTTTGAAATGGCTTTCTTCTAAGTGTCTCTTCATTAAAAACTAGGAAAATTCTTTGTTTACCATGAGTTGCTATTATTTCTCTTGATTATTCTTGGAGACAGTCAGACCTAATTTTTCTGAATTGCTTATGGGCTAGAGGAAAATATGAAAGGTGACACAAATGAAAATTATAAAGGTTGTCAGCAGTATGGCTCCTTTTTTTCATTCATCATTATCATAAATATGTCAACATAGGACTTTTAAAAAGGATTTTGTACCTATTGGGCCTTAGTAGGATTTATGTGAACTCTTTTTTTAATCTTTTTTAATCTCTGACATGTGAGAGAGAAAGAGCAAAGGAATAATCAAGGGTGATAGTAGCCATATTGGGGATTTACTGAATAAGGACTGTGTTCGTTATAAACCGTAGTCTATATTCTAAATAAATCAAATTTTCCATTATGTGGGGGTTTTTTTCCCTGCAGGCAAGATCTCTGAACTTTATGCTTAATTAAGGAACACTCCTTAGTTCATAGGGATTTCTGATAGTTAACCTGTTCCTTTTTTTTTCCCCCCTTGGAATATGTTTTCATTGATTTCCCCCAAATAGAGCAAACTTCAAAATCTCTTCTGTGCTGTGTCTTTCTGTCTTTCTCATTTTGGTTTTAGCTCAGTATTCTGTTTCTACATTTTCCTTTCTGGGAACTAGTCAATAAATGACAGTTGAAAAAACACTGAACCATGTGTTACTGCAATAGAGTTCAACTAGGGAGAGACAGTCTGGATCTGAAAATAGGGGAGGCTGGATAGATGTTGGATCAGGGAAAGGTCATTTCAGATAAAGAGAAGAGGGGGTGGTTTCAGCCAAGGCAGGAGGTGGAACTATATGTGAGGGGTCAGGACAGACTGTGTGTTTGTAAATAATGAGAAATAAAGATTTGCGACATAATAAATACATTAATATTTGGTCTCTCTGTGCCTCGTTCCCGACAAAGAGCTCCTAAGTTCCTTGGAAGTTCCTGGGTGATAGGAGTGTCTTTTGTTCTAACTAGGCTACTCTTGGTGGGTTCCTGGATAGCTTCAAGATGGGGACTGGTGGCCAGAAAGAGCCATGGTTAGAAATTTGGAATTTTCAGCCCTACCCTCCAACCTCTGGGAATTGGAAAGGGACTAAAGATTGAGTTCAGTCACCAGTCATGACTTTGTAAAGGAACCTCCATAAAAACCCTAAATGTCGGTTGGAGGAAGAGGGGTTCAGAGAGCTTCCAGGTTGGTGAGTGCATCCATATGTGGGGAGGGTGGTGTTCTCCCAACTCCACAGGGACAGAAGCTCCTGCACTAGGGACCTTGCAGACATCACCCTGTGTACCTCTTAATCTGGCTGTTCATTTGTATCCTTTACACAAGTAAAGTGTTTCCCTGACTTCTATGAGCTGTTATAGCAGATTATTGAATATGAGGAGGAGGTTGTGGGAACCCCTACTATATAGCCAAGTCGAACAGAAGTATGGGTGTCCTGGGCAGCCAGTACTTGGCAGCTGGCATCTAAAGTGGGGAACAGTCTTGTGAGACTGCACCCTTAAGCTGTGGGGTCTGTGCTAATTCTGGGTAGTTAGTGTCAGAATTGAGTTATATTATAGGACACCCAGTTGATGTCCAAGAGAATTGGAGAATTGCTTAGTGTAGAAAACCCACCCATTTGGTGTCAAGAGTGTGAGTAGAAACAGTTTTCCTTTTAGGTTTATCGAATACCCCGATAAACATGGGAGAACACAGAAAGCTAGGCAGCAGTAGAACTGAGAATGAAGTGACAGGTAATAGCAGAGAAGATGAAGAGGAAAGGACAGATAAAACATTTTGAAGAAAGGACAGCACAGTGTTCTCCAGCAGGTAAGACATACAGGATGAAGGAGAGTAGAGTCAGAGATAACTACACAATTTATAGCCTGAGAAACTGGTAGAAAAGGGTAAATAGGAAAAAGGATTGGATTCTGAAAATAAAAATCTGGTTTAAAAATGATCCCTAGGAAAATGGAAATACAAGCATGTGTTTTTCTCCATCTTGCCCTTGCCTAGTGTGGTCCCTGGGCCTGTGGTGCCTGCCCATGCCTTTCCTCCTGCCTCCCTGTAACTCCTCTTCCTCTCTAAGACCCATCTCAGATGTCACCTAGACTTGTAAATGATTTATATGAAACTGGATATTTGAGGTTTCAAGCCTTTACTCCCTTGAACCTTTTTATAACATTACCACTTTTGCTAAACATTATCCAACTTTATATTCACCAGTTTAACTGCCATCAGTCTAAGACCTGTTATGAAGATGTGGCTAAGTTTACTGTTAATCATGATCAGAATAAGGAATCTACAAAAAAATTAGCAAGATTCCTCTTTTAATGCATAATCTTCCCTCCATTGGGCAGTAAGTTAAATATTTCACAAAACAAAGCTATATGTTTTATAGATACGTATGGATATAAATGCAGGGAAAATGATTTGGAGGGATATACATTTAAATTGCTAAGAATGGGCACCCCTGAGGAGAAGGCTGGGGTCACAAGTGGTAGTCAAGGGAGTCTTCAGCTTTTTCTGTATTTAAATTTTAATGAAAATAGGCTAGGCATAGTGTAGTCCCAGCACTTTGAGAGGCCAAGGCAGGAGGATCGCTTGAGGCCAGGAGTTTGAGACCAGCCTGGGCAACATAAATGAAACAATTCTCTACAAAAAAAATGTTTTTAATTAGCTGGGCATAGCATGCACCTGTAGTCCCAGCTACCTAGGCTGAGGCAGGAGGATGGCTTGAGTTTAGGAATTCGAGGCTGC
>NW_012149186.1:1874247-1876649 GCF_000956105.1 Propithecus coquereli
AGAACACAGCTGGTCATTGGATTTCTGATGAATAAATCAAACCCTATTAAGAGACCCAGGTTCAAGTAATTTTAAAAACCATTTGGATTTTTATAAATGTTTAGTTAATAATTAATTATAAAGAACAGTGATGACTCAGTGGCTGAGGCGTGTGTGTGTGTGTGTGTGTGTGTTTGGTTTTGAGTCAGCTAGCCAAAGGAAGAAAAATTCAAGCTAGTCAGTTGTGGTTTTCACTGAATCTTATTTAAAGTAATGAGCTGGTTTGTTTTCTCCATCACTATAGCAACTTCAGCTAGTTTTTGCTTTGGATTTTTATTTCTAGAAAAATTTAGTGCGTTCAGACTCCTGAACATGCTAAGGAATATCTGGTAATTAAGTTAAAAGGCAGAACAGTGCTTTGCTGTGTATGGTTTGCAGATGTCTGATTTCATTAATGTTCTTTGGAAACATCTAGATACTGTTTAACTCAAAATAACTGTGTAGTCAGTTTCTGTTGAGAATTGAAGGTATATTTCAAAGTTCCCATTGTAGTATGTGCTTCATTCTAGCCCTAGCCCTTCCCCCAACTTTACTGAGATTGATAAATAATAAACATTGTCACAGGTGGTGTTTCTTTAGTTTCCTCTGGTGAACTGGATGCATAGATTACTTTGTCAGCAGGTCAGAATGTAGTCCTTGGTTTTTAGGCTCTGTTTCCAGTGGCCTCAGTTCTGTGGTCCACACCTATGTAACCAACCCATTTGCTTTGTAGCTTAGCCAGCCATGGACTCCTGCTCCTTCTTAAAAGCATCACCTCCATTCTTCTTGGAGTGATAATCTGCTAGCACTGTCAACCAAAGACCCAGACCATCTCTTCCCAAACACTAGTAATGTCAGTGTCATTAGAGGCTAAGACATAGTGCTTTAAGACTTTAGGATACAAA
The DNA here is from genome assembly GCF_000956105.1 of Propithecus coquereli. NCBI lineage: Eukaryota > Metazoa > Chordata > Mammalia > Primates > Indriidae > Propithecus > Propithecus coquereli. The sequence goes on from NW_012149186.1 coordinate 1,875,171, forward strand.
AATATCATAATTTACTTTGTCCCATTTACAGAATAAAATGTTTATCCTTCTAGTTTGTCTTGTGCCCCTCCCCCACCCCGTTCTATCCCTGTTGGTCCTGCTCACCTTTAGCATTCTCTGCCACATGTTCTATCCCATGGAAAAGGAGGAAAGGCTTGGTTTTATTAAAAGTGACAATATTCAGACTGTAAATAAGATCCTTCTTGCTTCATTTTGGTTTAAAATATTCTAAGATTTTCTGGTTTTCTTGTATGTATGTGTATATTACCTAATATTTTGCTTTATTGAACAACTTCGAATTGAGTGTGTTTGAAATATAGTAGGCATTCAGAAATGCTAGGTTTTCCCCTTCTTTCAGAACTTTGATGTATATGTTGCATTATTTTGTCCTTCGCATACTGCAATTGTGCTAATTTCTCGAAGTCCACTGAATGAAATTTTCTTTTTCTTTCTTTCTTTCTTTTCCTTCCTTCCTTCCTTTCTTTTCTTTCTTTCTTTCTTTTTTTCTGTTTAGTCATAGTCTTACTGAAATCTCTTAGTATCCATATGGTTAAAAATTTTCAGGTGACAGTTTATTTTTAGTAGCTATCTTTGGTTCCCATTCCCAGTGGAAGAAGAACAACTGGTTTTCCCTAAGTGTAGGTATCTCTTGTCTTACTGGAGTTTGTTTTGTCTCAAGTATTGCTACAGAGTAGTTTATTTATGGGTGTACTTCAAGATTTTTGTTTTTCAGATTAACAGTTTAAATAACCCTATAATAGTATACCTGCCAGTTTCCAGAATTAAAAACATGTTTGTGTCACTGATTAATTAGAAAGTTAAAATGAAAACATGTTTCTTCTTTAGCCCAAGCAATACCACCTGCGTTAACTTCTGTCTCCTGCCCACCTTCATCTGCTCCAGGGCCTGTTCCCCTAAGGCTCTGCTCCTTTCTTTATGGCTCCTCCCTTGTCTCAGTTCTCTGAAAGTTCTTTATTGGTCCATAACCTGAGAAGTAATCAGACCTACTCTCCGGTGTCTGGCAGTTGTGCTCTCTAAATGGGTGTGGCTGAGAAAGAAAATTTCACTTTACAAACAAGAATTCCTGGGTTCCATCCAGTGGAAACTTGTTTTTTTATTATACACGCAAAGTTTCTGACTCATATCATTCCAGGACTTTTGTAATAAAATGGACATATTGTTTATATTGTTTTGTAGAAGGAGGGGTCTGGTTTCTAATTAGCATCTGTGTCTAGATTATTAGGCTTGCCATTGAATGCTTTTGCTGTTCGATTTATGAATATTACTGGTTCAAACAGTTTTTAGTTTCTTACTAAATACATTACATTATAAGTACTTTTTAAGCTCCTAAGATAAGGGAAAGTAACTTTTTCTCCCATTTAAGAAAGCAAGGAAAATTAAAATAACATAGTGACTACTTCCACAGGCACCTAAAAAAAGGTCAATGAAAAAGTGATTTATGTGTAGAAGGAGAAATAG
>NW_012149186.1:1876699-1877619 GCF_000956105.1 Propithecus coquereli
AACTCCTGAGCTCAAACAATCCGCCCGCCTCGGCCTCCCAGAGAGCTAGGATTACAGGCATGAGCCACCGCGCCCAGCCTGTTATATAATTTTAAAGTTTGAACGAAATATTTTTCCAATATCAGCTAAACATTTGCTTCCCAGAAAGCTTGAGTTTGTCCCTTCAAAATGGTTAAAATAAAAGATTTAGATAATGGGTTAAAAATCAAGTGGGCCAGGCGAGGCTAACGCCCATAATCCTAGCACTCTGGGGGAGGCTGAGGTGGGGAGTATTGCTTGAACTCAAGAGTTCTAGACCAGCTTGTGCAAGAGCAAGACCCCACCTCTACTAAAAATAGAAAAATTAGCCGGGCATGGTGGTGAGTGCCTGTAGTCCCAGCTACTGGAGAGGCTGAGGCAGAAGGATCGCTTGAGCCCAGGAGTTTGGGGTTGCTGGGAGCTAGGATGACACCATCACACTCTAGCCTGGAAGACAGAGCAAGACTGTCTCCAAAAAAAATATCTAAAAGTGATGTTTCCCTGCCTTCTTACACAGAACAGTACATTGATGCTATCTAAAGCAATTAAAGAGTATGGTTTTTCTTAGCTCCTGTATACAATGCTCCTTCCCCATGGTAAAGGTCTGAATTTGTATCCAAGACTTACAGTGTTTCACATGGTCTTTACTTGCTGCTGATTGATAGTCATGACTAATTCTTCCCTTCTTTTTCCTTCCTCTCCTCATTGTGAATTAAGTTACAGTACATTATTGTGAGTTAGGAAAGTATATTAAGTGAAAAAATAGGTTCTGGTGAGTAAGTGACAAGAGCGTTAGTGCATGAATTTTAAGAGTTATTCTGGCCACGCGCGGTGGCTCACGCCTGTAATCCCAGCACTCTGGGAGGCCGAGGGGTCAGGACAGACTGTGTGTTTGTAAATAA
>NW_012149186.1:1886916-1902406 GCF_000956105.1 Propithecus coquereli
GTAAGCAGATGCTGCAGGCTGGGTCACCTGGACACGGCGCCCCACCCGGGTTCCCCTGGCTTAGCATAGTTTTCACTAAGTAATATGCTGTATTACTTAGTAGTGTTTTTAATAATGTGAAAAGCACATTTTGGTTTTTAAACAAATTTTTGCTTTAAAGATATAAATGTTTCATATTAATAATACTTATGAATTTTATTTCTTTTTAATTTTCATTTTTTTAATTGTAAATCGACATTATAGTTGTGTATGTTTACGGGGTACAAAGTAATTTTATGACCTATTTAGTACAATGTGGTATAATTAAATCAAGCTAATTTGGGGGGGTCAAGCTAATTAACATGTCTGTCACTTTAAATACTTATCATTTTTTGTGGTAAGAACGTTTAAAATTTACTCCTAGCAATTCTGAAATGTACATTACATTATCATTTACTATATTCACCGTGCTGTGCATTGTATCTCAAAAAAAACCTTATTGCTCCTGTCCAGTTGAGGTTTGTACCCTTTGACCATCATCTCCCCATTATTTCCACCCCCCACAGATTTTATTTTGATTTTTTTTTCTGGGGTACTTTTTAATACCTGGTACTTTACCTTTTTTAGTCTTTTCATGATGTGTGTAGATGCTTATGGTAAATAGCTTAAAACTTAAATGTATGTCAAAACTTTTGTGGCCACGGCTTTTTTGTCTTTTTTTTTCCCTTAAATTTTAAGAGTTAAGAATATTCATATATTCATTCAGCATGTATTTGAATGCCTAATACATGCCATTTTCTGCGTTAGGAACTGGGAATTAAAGCAGTGAATAAAACAGATCTGTCACAGTGCTAACTTGCCAGGTGGGGACACCAAGTTAGTAAATACATATATAAGGCCAGTAATAATAAATGTTACAAAGAAACAAATGAGGTAAAAGGGGCTAGAGAGTGGTGGTAAGGAATAGGTGCTCTTTTAAATAGGGTGGTCAGCCTGTAATCCCAGCACTTTGGAAGGCCGAGGTGAGAGGATCGCTTGAGGCCAGGAGTTGGAGACCAGCCTGCGCAACATGGAAGACCCCGTCTCTACAAAAAATTTTAAAAAAAAAAGTAAGCTGGATATGGTGCACACCTGTAGTCCTCACTACTCAGGATGCTGAGGCAGGAGGATCTCTTGAGGCTGGGGTGGGCTGTGCTTGCACCACTGCACTCCAGCCTGGGTGACAGAGTGAGACCCTGTCTCTAAATAAATAAATAGAGAGAGAGAGAGAGAAGTTGGAGAGAGCCCCTCAGCATGAAATAAGTTTTCAGGAGAGACCTGAACAAAATGGGGGAGTAAGCTATAGAGGTATCTGCTATATGCTAGAAAAATTACCTGTCATTTCACATTCTAAAATTTTAATAATGAGTACATTTATTTCACAAATAACTTGAGAACTAGTTATATGCAAGGTATAATTCTAAGAGCTCACTCTTCTTAATCTAATCATTTGATTTTTCCAATAGACCAAAGAAATATGTTCGGCTTCAAAATTAGCTTTTTTAAATTTATTTTTATTTATTTTTTTAAAGACGAGTATCTTGCTATATAGCCCAAACTGGCCTTGGAACTCCTGGGCTCAGGTGATCCTTCCACCTCAGCCCTCCCGAGTAGCTGGGACTATAGGTGTGCACCACCATGCCCAGCTCAGAATTTGCATCATACATACAAATAAAATTCTCTTAAAATGTATCATTAACATATAGTTGATGTTCTCTGAAACGTATAAAAAGACAGCTTTTAAAATTGACTAGGGGCTGGGCATGGGGCTCATGCCTATGATCTCAGCACTTTGGGAGGCCAAGGCAGGAGGAATGCTTAAGGCCAGGAGTTTGAGACCAGCCTGAGCAGCATAGCGACACCCTGTCTCTACAAAGTAAAAAAAATTATTAAACTCACATGGTGGTGCACACCTATAGTCCCACTTACTTGGGAGGCTCAGGCAGGAGGATCGCTTGAACCCAGGAGTTTCGGTTGCAATGAGCTATGGTCATACCACTGCACTCCAGCTCTGGCGACAAAGTGAGACCCTGTCACGAAACTGCATCTTCGTGAGATGTTATGTATTTTCTATCTGGAAAATCTTTTATTCCCAGAATTCTTTAAAAGAGATGTCCCTGGGGTTCCATTATTTAACCTGTGACTCTCAGTGGAGATTGTACCCAGCCCCTCTAGGGGAGCTGAATCTGTTGGAGGAGGGGAGTAGAAAAAAAGCTGCAACTTCATATGGGTATCCTTCTCACACAAACCTAGGGAGCCCACACAGTGCGCGGTCAGAGATGACCCCACTCGGACCTTCTTCAGATTGGAAAGCAGTGGACTGTAAGAGAGAAAGGTGGCTTACTCCTGCAACACTTGCAAGGGTGATTGACCAAGACCCCCAAAGCCAAAGCAGCGGGCATCCTCACTTCCTGTGTCCCTTCCACCAAACACCTAATGGCTTCTGGATACAGGATCATTAGGACTCAGAGTGGCCTGTCTGCTTGGCCACCTCCCCTCCCTTCAGAAATGGCGAAGGGAATTGCTCATTCCCAGGAAGGGGAAATGGCTTTCTCACCTTCCGGTTGAAAAAGGTTGGCAGTAGGTGAGGAGAGTGTCAGGTGAGGATCTCTTTGGGCGTACCCATTTGGAGCCAAAATCTCTGTTTCGATATCTGGCATTTAAAACCTGGCTACTGTCCATTGCCCGTGTGTATCTATTATCAGAACGCAGAATTCTTGAACTCCCTGCTACCAAGTCATGCAAACTACAAAGGAAAAGGAGTTAGTTGCCTTCTGGAAAAAGTATAAAAAACATTCATTCCTGCATAGTTTTTGTCTTGTGAAATCATAGTTGCTGTTATTAGCAGCTTTTCCTTTAGCTTTTAATATTGACTTTTTATAGTGTTCTGACACATTAACTTCTGGTGTTCTTGGAAATAGCCTAGGTGTAAAATGTAAAAAGTGGACATTTTCAATTTGCAGTTTTGTTTAGTTTTGAAACTTACTGAAGTTTGTTCTAAATAACATCCCCTTCTTTCTCCCTTGACCCCTTTTTTAAAAAAAAAAAAAAAAAACTCCACCAGGTATCCGTTACAGCACTGACGTGAGTGTAGATGAAGTAAAAGCTTTGGCTTCTCTGATGACATACAAGTGTGCTGTGGTTGGTAAGTGATCACCTTTTTTTGCTACCTAATAACTCTTTGGGGAAATATGTTTATACACAAGGTTACTTTTTAAGATGCTTTAGAAATAGACCTTATCAGAACTGATTTTTTTAAAAGTTGTGCTCTTTAAGACTTAAACATCATTTTTTATTTAATCTTAATTAAGATTTCGTCTTTTCTTAAGTGGGGGTTTTTATTCTAGGAACTAATTGGATTTTCTTTTAAGTGTGTTTATTCTAAATCATTTTCCATATTCTATAAATAATACCAAAACATAGCGGAAGGAAAGTAAATGGGGCATTATCTTTTAGAGTAGTAAAGAGCACTGATTTTTTTTTTTAAGAGCACTGATTAAATACACATTATAACTTGGCTAGCCTTGTAATTTCTGTTCAAGAAAATTTTATTTAAAGTAGAACATTTTAGAAGAGATCAGTGTGGGTTTATTTCGGAATTTTCTGAAATTCAAGCTTAAAGCATCACACATTTTTTTTTTTTTTTTTTTTGCTTTTATGTGGAATAACGACTTTCCTTTCAGATGTGCCATTTGGGGGTGCTAAAGCCGGTGTTAAGATCAATCCCAAGAATTATACCGTAAGTATCAAAGCGCTATTTGTGCATTTAAAAGGAGTTGAAATTGCTGGACTTCTGTATATCCCCCATACCAGTGAGATTAATGGTCCAAGTTGCTTTTCAACTGGAATGGAAAACAAGTGAATAATTAATTCGTTGAATGTTTTGCCATATAAAAGGTCAGCTACTTAACGTCAATGTCTTTTTTCATTACTTGGTTAAAAGGTGATTAAGGCCGGGTGTGGTGGCTTACACCTGTAATGCTAGCACTCTGGGAGGCCAAGACCGGAGGATTGCTTGAGCTCAGGAGTTCGAGACCAGCCTGAGCAAGAGCGAGACCCATTCTCTACTAAAAATAGAAATATTAGCTGGGCGTCATGGTGCAAGCCTGTGGTCGCAGCTACTTGGGAGGCTGAAGAAAGAGGATCGCTTGAGCCCAGGAGTTTGAGGTTGCAGTGAGCCTTAATGACACCATTGTGTTCTACTCCGGGGCAACAGAGCAAGACTGTCTCAGAAAAAATTTTTTTTACCATTTAAATGGAAATATACATTTAAAGGCTCATAGGGAGGCTCATAGGGTCCATATTAATACAATTATGTCATTTTTCAATTAGTGTTGATTAAGATTCAATTTTTTTTAAGTGGAGGATTAATACAAAGAGGAACTGAGATTTAAGCCCTCATTCTACTATTTTGTTTTTATAACCTAATTTCTGATCCCTTGTTTTCTCATCTTCATATTATAGAAATGCCTAATTTATGAGTCATTCTAAAGATTACATGAGAAGATGTATGAAAATGTCCTATAAATAGAAAATAGAATGCCAACTATAATCTCCAAGTAATTTTTATATCAAACTTTTTTTCATTGTTGCTTTTGTTTCTGTTTTTTTCCTTTATAGGACAGTGAATTAGAAAAGATCACAAGGAGGTTCACCATGGAGCTGGCAAAGAAGGGTTTTATTGGTATGTATTGCCATGTATTAATAGATTTCTGTATAAAGTGGAAACACCTAAAAAGTAATTATGTTAAACTCTTGCTTTTATCTGTATGTGCCTGAACGGAGTTGCCCTTTTACTTTGAGACAGTAGGTTCTGTTATAGACCTGGTGAGAATACTTGGGCCCGTGCGTGACACATTTCTAATAGAAAGGTTCAGATTCTCAGTGTGCAGTATGGGCACCAGGGAGAGATCTCCTCCCCTCTTCTCCTTGTACAGACATTGTGAGAGTTTTGATCAGTATAGCAGCATTTACATTATCTACTGAGACATCCGGAAAGACCAAGGCCGTACTTTTAAAACTAAATAATATCTGAATTTAAAACATTTTTTAATATGTGAAAGCAGCTTTTATAATAGCAGTTCTATAGTTCCTAAAGCAGTAAGAAATCTGATGCCTTTTGGACATGGAGGTTTTAAAGGGTCATAGCTGTCTCTTTAAAACAGTGGGACAGGCAGGGAGGTTAATGTGATCTCTTTTGGAGAATTCCTGAGACTCCCGCTATTTGTTATAGGAGCTTTTGCCAAACACACTAAATTTCACCTAAATTATACCTCCCAACTCATTCTATGAGGTCATTATTACCCTGATACCAAGATTGGATAAAGACATCACAAGAAAACTATAGACCAGTCTCCTTTCCAGTAGCATCAAAAGGAATAAAATACTTTGTTGTTAGACTTTTATACTGACTACTACAAAACATCATTGGAAGAAAGCAAAGAGCCCTAAATAAATGGAAAGACAGCCCATATTCAGGATTGGAAGACTTAATATGATTAAGATGTCAGTACTCCACAAATTGGTCTACAGACTCAACACAATCGCTATCAAATCTCAGTTCCTTTTTCTGCAGAAATTGAGAAGATGATCATAAACTCACAATGTGACAAGGCCAGGGTCTGAGCCTCAATCTGAAACTCTCTGTGGAAACACAAGTCAACAAGTAACATAAACAATTCAAGGCTTGCCCAGAAGTGAAGAAAAACTCCCTTTGCCTACCTGCTAGGTGCAAAGCTTTGTGGTGCAGAAGTCAGTTTAGTTCTATAGGGATTGTGTTGAATCTGTCCAGTCTTACTATCAGGGTAATACTGATGCCGTAGAACGAGGTGGGAGGTGTTCCTTCCTCTTCTCTTTTTTGGAAAAGTTTGTGAAAGGTTGGTGTTAATTCCCTCGTGTGAGTTTAGATACCACCTTTGTAAACTATGAAGTGCTCCAGCAGGTCCCTGATGTCTCCACATCTTCTCATCCCCGTGTCTCCATGCACACAGTTACTTTCAGCTCTCACCCTGTGTTCATGCTCTGTTACAGCAGCTGCTTTTTTTAAAAGGGTGGACTTCTATCCCAGACCTGTTCTCTGTATATTTGAGAATTTATCTGTTATTCAGGAATTACTTGTTATCTGTGCATCCTATACATTGGTTTTATATGGAGTAGAAAACTCATAAGCCTAATAATTAATACTTTGTGCTTTGTTTTGGGTAGGGCAACTGTCTCATCTTTAGCGTGTCTAGACTGATGTTTTTGAAGCAGCTGATCATTCTACATGTCTGATTTACCAGCTCTATCCCTCAGACTTGCCATTTGCCAAAGCCCTTCTCCAACTAGAATTATTCTCTGAGGCAACAACTTATTTAACCTTAATATTGTTAAAAACAAGCAGTACTTTTGTAGATACCTCTAGAAGGATTCAGGAGCAAATTGTCATTTGTGCCGTGAGGGAAAAGGAATGTGGTTAAACAGAGTTGCACTGGCTCTGGCTGAGGCATGTCTCTAAAGGCAGAGAGCGGGAACGAACGGGAGCAGCAAAGCCCTGTGTCGGGAGGAGGAGAGATTGGCCTTAACCCTTGCAAGTAAGAGTGCTGCGCGGGGTGAGGGCAGGTGTGGGTAGGTTGGACTTCATGAGATTTATAAGGTGGCCAAGAGAAAGGGTGCTAAGGTGTAGGAAAGTTACAGATTGGGCTGGGGTCGGGGTGTAAAAAATGACGCTTGAGCATTTCTAAGTTGTCTTATGCCAGCCCTGTGCCCTTGACAACACTGCTTGTTCAAAGAAGTACATTTGCTAGGGCCTTTGACTTGTAGAAAAACATAAAAATATACCTATTCTGTTGGCTAAAAAGTAAAAATTATAGGAAGAACTTGGGAATAGGAATAGCCCTTAGAAAGGACTTAAATTATTTTCTGTGGGGACCATTTATATAGTTGTGTTTTTCTTTTTATGAAGATAATAAGTTCGTATTATACAATTGAAATAATATAGAAAATTATAAATGAGGCTGAAATTCAAAGAGAACACAATGAATAAATTTATACATAACTTTCCAAACCTCTGCATACTACATACAGACACACACACACACACACACACACACACACACACACACACATATGAAAGTAGAAAGGGAAGGAAATAGGAGAAGTAAGGAAAAGAATTTTACGGACATGGGAACGTATTATACATGCTGTTTGAAACCTGCCTTTTTCCACATGTATGCTTTGGTGATGATTCCAAGTCACTTACATAGATATAAATCCTTTTTAATGGTTGTGTAGTACTTCCTTGTGTAGGTATACCATATTTCATTTAATTGACATACTAGATACTTAGATGGTTTTCGTTTTTACTATGTTTGAGAGGAGTATTTCTGTGCCTTTACAGATTTGAGTGAGCATCATTTAACACATTGTTATCGGAGATCTCATGGCAGCCATCAGTATTAGTGCCATCAGCGATATCTGTAGCTGCTTGTGAGCTAACTTCTTGTTATCCTCAAACTTTTTAATTTGCTGTGATCTGAGGAACTGAAAGCCAAGGCCTGAAACTTTATATACGCCAAGTGTTGAGTAATAGGGCAAACCAGCATTCTTCCACAAGGAAGAGTATGGTGCTTAACACAATTGCTTCAGCAGTGTGACTTTCTCCCGTCTCTGTCTACTTGGTGAGGAAGGCTTACACCCCCAGTAAGCAGTGTATTACTATACTATCTCATAGATGTATATCCCTAACCATAATAATCTGCTTTTGTGGGGCAAGATGGTACTGTTATCTCTGATTATAGTTTAGGGAACCAAGGTCAAGAGAGGTTCACCTGATTAGCCTCTGGTCACACACACAGGAGTCCTGTGGGGGTGGCTTATACCTGTTGTGCATAGCTAACTTCCACACACAGAGCAAGTAAATGCCCGTGGGAGAGATGACCACGTAACACGTGTTTCTAAGTTTAGTAGTGAAATTGAAATGTTTAATGAGTATTTTTATGACTTTGATTAGTTGCCTAAAGAGATGTAAAGTTTTCTAGCCGTGGTGACTTTGTTATTAGAGAGAATTACAAGGATTTTTGTGTTTGAAAAGAGTTTATCTTAAAAACTGGTGCATCGTCTTATAGTTTCCTCCCAAGATGCTTGTGTCGTTTTACCTTTTCGTCATCTCTTTCCCTCCTAAAATGGTCTGGGAAAATTGGTTTGTTCCTAAAGTATGGTGTCTGTTTTCATACTGGATTTTGAAAACCTGCTTTGGATGTAAGGTCCAGGGCAAAAATAACAGCTGGTAAGGTTTAATTATTCCTTTCATCCATTCAACGAATCTTTATTAACTTCCACGCTGTGGGGAGCACTGGGAAAGATGATAGAAACACAACGAAACAAAAATGTCCTCATTGCTCTTAAGGAATCTTTCTGAAGCCTCAGTTTCCTCACCTGAAAAATGACAATAGTAATAATAACCCCTGTCTTTCACAGTTGTTATAGTAGTTAAACAAGGTAATATGTGTTAAGTTTTTAGCAGAGTGTCCAGTGCATTGTAAGCACTCAGTAAAACTGGCTGTTACTAAATTAGGTAGAAAGATGATAATACTAGTGTTTCAACTGATAGGCAAAAGGTATATTGTAGTGTTATCATGGTTTGAATAAAGAAGAACTTACAGAAGAAAAAGGAAAAAAAAAGAACTGGTGCACTACCCTTTCCCTGTGTCCCCAGGTCCTGGCATTGATGTGCCTGCCCCGGACATGAGCACAGGCGAGCGGGAGATGTCCTGGATCGCTGACACCTATGCCAGCACCATAGGGCACTATGTGAGTACCCACCAGGTGCCCCAAGGCTACTTCATTTGCGGTTTGTGAGAAATAGCAATTCAATTGATTATATGAGAAGTTGAGAATCACTGGGTTTTTTCTTCTCCCCTTTAATCATAATCTTGATGTGCATATTATTTTACGTCGATTTCTCTGTTCTTAAATTGTAAATGTAATGAACAATGATGTCAGTAGATGGAGATTTTACTTATATGCTATTCTATACTGGGCACTGCAGTGGGACCCTCACTAGGCAGGGAAACACACTCTGCTGAGATGCTAGAAGATAGAACAAGAAGCCTTCAGTTCCGGCCAGGCGCAGTGGCTCATGCCTGTAATCCTAGCACTCTGGGAGGCCTAGGCAGGCGGATTGTTTGAGCTCAGGAGTTCAAGACCAGCCTGAGCAAGAGCAAGACCCCGTCTCTACTAAAAATAGAAAGAAATTAGCTGGACAACTAAAAATATGTAGAAAAAATTAGCCATGATGGCACATGCCTGTAGTCCCAGCTACTCGGGAGGCTGAGGCAGGAGGATCGCCTGAGCCCAGGAGTTTGGGGTTGCTGTGAGCTAGGCTGACGCCACGGCACTCACTCTAGCCAGGGCAACAGAGTGAGACTCTGCCTCAAAAAAAAAAAAAATTTCATTTAAAGAGGAGCTAAGACACATATGCAGATTAGGTATGGAAACAGTGTGGATAGCACGGTTTCTGAAAGAAGGCTTTCTAGAAGAGAGATTTGGGCTAGACCTTGAAAATGGGTAGAATTCAAACATCTGGAGATTCAAGGGATAAGAGGAAGACAAACAGCAGAGCTCAGATTGTCCGAAGGTAAGGCATATTCATAAAGGTGATAAAAGATGAGAGTGAAGAGGTAAGTGAACAGGCCAAAACACCAAGCCCTAGTGTTTATGTTTTACCTGGTCGTCAGTGGAGAGCCTTTGCTGCCGACCCTTCCTTAGGAAGAACAGGCTGGTAGCAGTGTCCGGCTGAACTGGCTCTGGGAGAGAATCCCTTCTGCAGTGTCAGTGCCCAGAAGCCAGAGGACTGGGGCAGGGCATTGGCACCTATGAGGGACATGACAAAGAAAGACTTGGCGAGATTGGGTGGGATGTGTGGGATCAAGGAAAGTACCAGGTTGAATCAGAGAGAACCAGGAAGAACTGAGTCTGGGGACTGAGCAGAGATAGTGCCACCAAACAGAACGCAAGAGGAAAAAATAACTCCCATCCCTAAGAGAGATGGAACCTTGAGGAGCAGAAACATTTAAGGAGTAGGAAGAGAAATGGAGTTGGAAACAACATTCAAGGCCAAGTGTAAGCAAGGTGTTTGCTACAATTGGGATAAATACTAGAAGCGGTTTTGAAGCCGTGAAAAAGAATAATGGGTCCATGCAAACCGTTCCAGGTAAGGTCAGAAAAGGCCTCCTAGACGATGTAAACGTCAGGTCTGTGCTCTGAGGGATGAGTGGACATGGACTAGGGGAAGAAGTAGTGGCAGGTATTTGGGTCAGAAGGAAGCACCTGGGTGAAAGTTCTGAAGTTCCGAAGCAACATGAACTCAGGAGGCTAAGGGATAGCTGTTGTGGCCAGAGTCGGGATTGAGGTGGGAGAGGGGGCAAGAAAGGCCAGTAGAAGGAGGACCAGGCCAGGTTACTGCCTGGGAAGTGACCATAAGGACTTCAGTCTTTGTCCCGAAAACAGGGAAAAGAGTGAAGAGTTAGTTATGAGCAGATGTGTGACATAGCTGAGTGTGTGTTTTAAGCCTTGCTCTGTGTGCAGCAGAAAATGGGATTGTTGAGGGCAGGAGACTCTTCCAGGGGCCCAGAGGGAAGAGGGTTGTGAAGACGGAAGTGGGGCCTCTAACTAAGAAAAATGGCGCTGAGGAGAAACAGAAAGAAGACAGCTTGAGAGGTGGCCATTGCCTGAAGAAAAAGGTTTTTGTTGTCCTTTAGAGTGTTTATTGGGGCAAGGGATAGACAATGCAAAAGAGATGCAGGATGGTAGATGTAGCAAAGTCCCCAAAGGGAATAAAGGCTGGGGGACTTTTTCTCTTAAGGGCCCTGGCAGAAAGACAGGTCTTGGGAAAGAGGAGGAAGGTAGAGGTGAGCTGTCTCCAGAGGTGGGGTTGGGCTGTGATGGGAGCGTGTGCAGCCCTGGATTCCAGCCCTGGGTCCTCGGCCTCTCTGGGCCTTGGGCTCCTCTCATGTAAAATGACAATGATGATAGTACCTGCTCTGTGAGACTGTTGTGAGGATTAGATGAATAATAATTTAATACACTTAAGAGCAGTACACAACCCTTACTTAATAAGCACCAAAAAATAAACATTTATAAGTGTTACATCAGGTAAATTATATAACTCCCCTGAAATAAAATGGAAGCATCAACACTCCAAAGAATTGTGGTTTTCACTGCCATTCCCAAAAAGGACACTTCCAGAATCTGTCGCTTTTTTATGTTAAATGAGCTCTGGGCATGGTCTCTTGTTCGCTTTAAGCAAGACACTAGATTAAATAGTGCAAACTAGGCCGGGCGTGGTGGCTCACGCCTGTAATCCTAGCACTCTGGGAGGCTGAGGCGGGAGGATCACTCAAGTTCAGGAGTTCAAGACCAGCCTGAGCAAGAGTGAGACCCCGTCTCTACTAAAAATAGAAAGAAATTAGCTGGACAACTAAAAATATATAGAAAAAATTAGTCAGGCATGGTGGCACATGCCTGTAGTCCCAGCTACTTGGGAGGCTGAGGCAGGAGGATCGCTTGAGCCCTGGAGTTTGAGGTTGCTGTCAGCTAGCCTGACGCCATGGCACTCTAGCCCAGGCAACAGAGCAAGACTCTGTCTAAAAAAAAAAAAAAAAAAAATAGTGCAAACTGGTAGGCAGTATATTGTTGTTATTCATAGTTCATTCTCAATGGTGGCAGCAAAAGAAAGTGTTGTGAGGCACTGCCAGCTAAAACCTTGGACTAGTAAAAAGATTTTCCTTAAGTGATAGGAAAATCCAAAATCAAGGCCTAAGGTAAGGAAGCTGTAGTTTTTGTTACTCGTATCTAGATGTGAACTGAAACCACGAGGTTCCCTTTGTCTAGCCCCACCTGGAAGTGTGGTGTCGGCGGGAGAGTGTTTTCCCCTGGGCTTCCAGAGCCATTAGGTATGCTGGGGTGGGCGCCTGGCAGTTGGCACCAGGCCTGACCTCAGACAGTATTTCCTTCAGCTCCAGCATTTGCATTCTGGCTGTCTAAAAGCATTTGGCACTAGATTTGCAATTCTGTATTCATAAGTGTTAATTATTCATGAAAGCAAACTGTGGGAAAACTACTACTAATTCAGTAAATCACTTTACTAGACTGCCTTTTTTTTTTTTTTACTTGCTTTCATTTTTTCTGTTGGTAATTATACAAGTAATATACTTTTAAGTTCTCTCTGTGAAAATGTCTAAACGATACAGATGAAGACCAGGGGACGTTTTAACTCACCCAGCAGGAGCGTAGGAGCATGCTGGGGGTTAGGGATGTGGCGTGAGGTAAGGCGCTGTATCTTGTTCACACAGGTAGCAAATGGCGTCGGCGCATTTATTGAATGCTTCATACTTTTGCCACTGATTTAAAATTTTGTGTTGATTTTCATTTTATATTAATCGTGCTGATTTACTCCATATAATAAGACTGTCTCTAGTTTCTCCTGTTCCACGGGTTGATTTCTCTATTCTGCAGTGTTCTGGTTGCCATGCTTATAGCATATCTGGTGCCCTGGAGGGCAAGGCCTCCCAAGCACCATCTTTGTTTTTCTGATTATATTTGTTGCCGAACAAGAATACATGCATATCCTTAATTCAAAGAGGACAGAGACAGGTGGTGAGGACTGTTAACTCCCGGCTCCACTTTCTCCACTTTGCAGAGCTGATCGCTGCTACGGAAGGTGCTCTGCTCACACACAAGCAGGGGACTCCGTGTCTCGCCCACGTGTCCTTTTCTTTTTTAATTTCTTAAATACCTTTATTAATCTACTCATTTATATAAACATAAATATCATCTTTAAAAGCTCCTTTTAAAAAGTGGCATTTTATCGAATTTCTAGATTTGTTTGGCTGAAGAATACATCATTGATTCCTCTCATCCAAGAAAATTGTAATGCTTTCTCCTGTCTTGGGGCTCTGTTTTGGTGACATCTTTTGATAGATTTTAAGATACTTTTATAAATGGGATGTGTACTCTGACTTAGTAGGGCTTAAATATTTGTTGAAGGAATAATAGCTTTAAGATGAACTGTCTCTACTTCTGTGATGTTGTTATTTTTATTTACTTAATTCTGAATTCCTAAACTCTGTTTCTCCCATTGGAGAATATAGACTAATTTATTGTGTATTTTCTAGGAACAGAAAGTTGAAAAGGCGAGTCTTATCTCTTTTGGTGAAAGTGTACCTTGAACACACACTCACACACATATACTCCTAATGAGCATATTTTTAGTTAAATAAGAATGTGCTTTGACTTTAATTCATTACATTGGTTAATCATAGAATGGACATGGCATTTCGTTCTTTAAATTCTGACTTCCTCTTACAGGACATTAATGCACATGCCTGTGTTACTGGTAAACCTATCAGTCAAGGAGGTATCCATGGACGCATCTCTGCTACTGGCCGTGGTGTTTTCCATGGGATTGAAAACTTCATCAATGAAGCTTCTTACATGAGCATTTTAGGAATGACACCAGGATTTGGAGATAAAACATTTGTTGTTCAGGTAAGAAAAAAAATTTATTTTCTTAATAACTGATTGATACTAAGTAAGTTTTTAAATGTTTTTAGATCTGCAATTTTTAAATTCGATTATTTTGAGCCTCTTACATTTTAGAGTGGTTGTTTTCAGAGTAATACATCCTCTGATTTTTGAACCTTGGTATGATTCATATGACTAGAACTAAAATAAATATCTCTCAAGTACACACAAAACAATCACCAACTAACTTCTTGTGATCAATATTTAAACTTGAAATTGTATCGAGAAGAGGAGGTCTCTTAACATAATTTTCTAAAACTATTGTGGGTGAAAGGTTTGCACATTGACCCAAACTTGTTTGATATGCTAACATGTATTTTACTTAAGGGGATCAAAATTAAGTTGACCATTACATTCTTTCTTTCTGTATTTTGAGGCAACAAGGTCTCGCTCTGTTACCCAGTCTGGAGTACAGTGGTACAATCATACCTCACTGTAGCCTTGAACTCCTGGGCTCAAGGGATCCTCCCACCTCAGCCTCCCAAATAGCTAGGACTACAGGCATGCACCACTTCACCTGGCTAATTTTTTGTAGAGATGGGATCTCTCTCTGTTGCCCAGTCTGGCGTCAAACTGGCATCAAGTGATCCTCCCACCTCAGCCTCCCAAAGTGCTAAATTACAGGCATGAGCCACTGTGCCCAGCCCATATTCTTAAACATAGAATTTTATGTTGAAGAGAAGCCAATTAGTACATTTTCTTTTGACAAAAAGATTTTGATAATTGCTTCTAAACTAACAGAATGTAGATTTACACAGGTCAAAATATGACTCTTATAATCTGTACCAGGACTTTAACTTTTGTGTCGTGGGTAATTGTTCTTCCCAGGGATTTGGTAACGTGGGCCTGCACTCTATGAGATATTTACATCGTTTTGGTGCTAAATGTGTTGCTGTTGGTGAATCTGAGGGGAGTATATGGAATCCAGATGGTATTGACCCAAAGGAACTGGAAGACTTCAAATTGGTATGGTAATCTAATATCTGAACAGTTTGACCACCCGTTCGTTGCCTTATAAAGTTGAAATAAGTTTTATTTAACTCTATTGCTTATTTTTTTAAGTGTAACTCGTACAGCTGTTAATAAATTTTTATGTCATAGGCAATAAATATAAACATTTAGATTCTGGTGTAGCCATTAATTCTGATTAAAAAATCAATTACAGCAACATGGATCCATTATGGGCTTCCCCAAGGCAAAGCCCTATGAAGGAAGCATCTTGGAAGCTGACTGCGACATACTCATCCCCGCTGCCAGCGAGAAGCAGTTGACCAAATCCAATGCACCCAGAGTGAAAGCCAAGGTGAAAGCATTTTAGAAATTGCAATCAACATGGTCAATGTGGGATGCCAGTAAGAGGGTCAGAGGAAAGTCTGATTGAGTTGCTTTCTTTTTTTTTAAACAGTTTTTTACCATATAATTTACATACCATACAGTTCATTCATTTAAAGTGAATACACAATATCATGGTTTTTAGTATAATCACAGAGTCGTGCACCTATTACCATGGGTTTCATCTTAAACCAAACTTCCAAAAAGTAGTTAAGAAAACTAGGGAAATAGAAAAGTGAAAGGTAGTGTTCTATACTTTGTAGAGCAAAATAACTTTTATTAATATCATTTTAACTGAAATTGTGCCTCTCCCCACAGCCCCCTGTTCATATGCACGTGTCTCTTGCCCTCCGTGGAGGGAATTTGACAGTGTCGTTGGCATCTCTGTGTTTCTGACTCTCTTGCAGATCATTGCTGAAGGTGCCAATGGGCCAACAACTCCAGAAGCCGATAAGATCTTCCTGGAGAGGAACATTATGGTTATTCCAGTAAGTCATCTATATTTGTCGGGTTTTATATGTACTTGGAATCATAATTGTGTTTTGCAAGGAACTGAGAGAAGAGAGGAATTAGTCTC
>NW_012149186.1:1903225-1914254 GCF_000956105.1 Propithecus coquereli
AGGTTATTGGAAGTTAGTGTGGGCTCAGAATGCATTTTGAAGACCCCCACACACACTTTGCCAAAAGCCCTTAAGGTGTTTAGTGTAACTAAAATAGGCTGCCCTGGGATAGAGGGAGAGGGAATGCTAACCTTCTGGCGAGATGCCCTATAGTCGGTCTAATCCAGTGGTTGGTGGGCAAGCAATTTAGTCTGAGAACTTTTGGTGAAGAAGAGGCTCTCACCAAAGTTGATCATATACTTACTTGATTAATAAGCCAAATAAATGATTTATTTTTTCCTGAATGGAAAAATCCTTAGGTGGGTTGGGTAGGGGTTCTGTTAAATTAAGTGTGAAATTCTATATTTGGGAAGTTTAAAGTGTAATTTCAATACCTTGGTATCAAAGTTGAGTACTTAGGTTCATTTTAAGGTTTTACTAAAACCATCATCTTCTAATTTCTTCGGTGTCTTCTTGTCACATTCTTGTGTATAGGATCTCTACTTGAATGCTGGAGGAGTGACAGTATCTTACTTTGAGTGGCTGAAGAATCTAAATCATGTCAGCTATGGCCGTTTGACCTTCAAATATGAAAGGGATTCTAATTACCACTTGCTGAGTGAGTGCCAATAATTTTATTCTCTAAAACTAATCTTTTGGGCCAGCTAAAAGGCTGGAAAAAGCTAACTTAAGAGAACTTGTCCCTTTGGTAATCCTAGAGAATTTAGTCTCAGAACAGAAAATTTATTACATTGCCTCATGAGGCTTAGGCCAGAAATATACAATTTCTTTACAGATACTCAATAACTCTCAAATATACTTATATTTGGATTTTTATTCTGTGATGGAATGTTCCCAGAACATAATCTACAAGTTAGTACTATTATAAAAAGTGTGATTTTAAAACATGAACTCCACTACGATACTCATCCATTCCTGTCTCTGGTTGCTCTTGGCAAAGGCCTATCTAGTGTCAAGAATTTTTTGAGTCTGCTGATGAGAATACTTATTTTTCTGTGACTAGAGTAAGCTCCACAGTTAATAGCAGAATCTCTCGTCAAGCTGAAATAAAACCAAGACCTCCAGCTGAGCTTCTGTACTCAGCCCACTCTGGACATCTGGGTGAAATGTTCCATCTATTTCCATTTCTTTTTCCCTCAGCATTTTCTTTTTACTAGAGCCAAGGAAAAACCCTGGTAATGGGTGTTATGGAAACAGAGCAGTGACCTAAATTCACATTTATATAGAAAATTGGCAAAGTGTTTTATTCCTTTTTAACTGAGTTTTAAATGATCAACTCTTTTACGTCATTAGTGTTGAAGATTTCTCAAACTCTGTGTTAGTTTTTGGGTTGTGGATATAGTTTGAGACTACTTTTGGTTCTTCTTTTTTTTATAGTGTCCGTTCAAGAGAGTTTAGAAAGAAAATTTGGAAAGCACGGTGGAACTATTCCCATCGTGCCCACAGCAGAGTTCCAAGACAGGATATCGGTGAGTGTGGGGACCCCAGAGTTGTGCCCTACACACGCTTCCTGTTCTTTCCTGCAGACAGAGCCAGGTAGATTGATTGAGTTGAGGGGTGGCAGTCAGCGTGACCATAATTGTGTGATGCGTGTGTTTTGTCCCTTCCCGTCATTACGTTTTTAAAATGTGGTAAGAATCCTAAGTGACTAAAACAAATATAAAATAAATAATAGTTCTGTTTTTGGTACTTTTTACAATACAAATGTCTTAACAGTGATTCTGATATAATCATGAAGGATTATTATGTATTTGAATTCTTGTAAGCTTCAAAGAAATGGAAATAATTTAAAAGTATGCGTTAGACAACTATACGAAAATTTGAAATTGCTATATGGACATGAGAGTTAAAGAAAACAGATTAGAAAAGGTATTTTATGTATTAAATTAACAAAAACAATTCGTGGGTAAATATGGTGTGTGGTAAAACAGTTGTACCTTTGTTTTGATGACAGTGCAGATTGGTGTAGCTCTTTGAAAAATGTGAATAGTTATTAAAGTGTTCCTGCCCTTTGGTGCTATGAAAATCTTCTCTCTGGGAATTTGTCCTAAGAAAATAATTCAAAAGAAGAGGAATGACTCCATACATCACGATGTCATTGGAACTATTTGCAGTCGGTTTTTAACTTAGGTTTGATTTAATAGTCTGATGACAGAGAAATGGCTAAGTTATATCTTCTTATTAAATATTCAGCCATGAAAATAATTTTATATTATTGTAACATGGGAAAAAGTTAAATGTTTTGGTTTGAAGGAGGAAAGATGCTCTAGCCAGTCTGGATACTAACTGCTGCCCTCAGTAAACCTTCCTCTTTCCCAGAGCCACATCTCTGTTAGTTCTGGTCCTTTCTGGAATGCTCTGGCCCCCTGCCTGCTTAGTTGTCACTGCAGCTATGTGGCTTTCTCTGAAAGTCCCATCTGTGTGCCAGAGTTATGTATATACTTCCCTTCCGTCACAGGTGATGTGCAGGGCACTGGAAGGGCTTGCCGCTGCCACCAGTAGAGGGCTGCTTGCCCTCCCTGGGGTTGCGCCCTGCGCAGCGTGTGCTGGAAACATGGCCCTCACTCAGATGGAACCCCGAGGGAGCACAGAAAGAGGACAGGCAGCTAGTTAGGAAGATAGCTATGAATAACTTTTTATCCTTTTTAAAAGATAATTGGTCTCCCAGCTTTCGAATGCTTTTGGTGCTTCTAATTTTAGGCTTCTGTGCTATTTCTCACCTCATACAGAATTACTTATTACAAACAGTCTTACAAGTGTTAACTGAAAAACCAGTGTTTTCCAGCTCTCTCCCTCTAGTTCCTGCCTATCCTACCTACCCTGCTTTGGCCCTACTAGGACCTACATAATTGACCCGATCCTCATCCCCCCGACGCCCTCACTTCTCTCCTTATCTAACTTAAATTCCATGCGCCATCATTACAGCCACTCCGTGGTCTCGATGTGCTTCATCATACCCCTTGTTAAAACCTAAACCCTGGTTAGATCCCAGCTCTCTGCCTCTGCCATGCCTGTGCCCCTGTAGCTGGTGGCCCTGCTGACAGCTCACGTTCTCACCATTAACCTCAAGTGGGTTCCCACTGCCCGACAGTCATGCTGCTTTTCCATGTTGCATTCTCCCCATCCTGAGTGATATTTTCTCCTCCCCTGCACACCAGCTCATGACCCGGGTATTTATTCACAGAGAAAATTGAAGCAGTCTGAGAACATCACCTCTCCCCAGCCCCTGGTATCCACACCCTGGCCCGTGTCATCTGTGCTCTTGTAGATCAGCTCCTTGTGCTTCCATCTGAGCCCAGCTCTGAGCATGGCTGGCTGGTCCTCACCTTTGCAGATACACTGCGCTAGCAAGTCTTTCCCTCTCTCTCCTGCACCATCATTGTCCCTCTACTGTGTCATTCCTCTCAGTGGACCAAATACCGTTTTTTTTTAAATACAAATCTTAATCCCACTTCCCCTTCCTATTATTGCCATTTCTGTTTCCCTTGCAGCAAACCTCCTTGAAGGAGTTGTTGTATATACTCTGTCTCCATTTCTTCTCTGCTTGAACCTGCTCCACCAAAACCATTCTTGTCAAGATAGCTGGTGACATCAGCATTGCCACATCCAAGGGTCATTTTTCAGTCCTACTTTTATTTGACCTGTTAGCAGCTCTTATCAGAATTGGTCACTCCCTTCTTGAAATATTTTCTTCTCTTAGCTTTCAGGACACCACATTCTCCTGGTTTTCTTCCTACGTCACTCACTGGCCATTTCTTCTCGTTGGCTTTTGCTGGTCCCTTTTCAACTCTCCATCCTCTTAACCATTGGAAGGCCTCAGTCTCTGAACCACTCTCTGTCTTGTTTCAAAGCTTCAGTGAGGCCGGGCGCGGTGGCTCACACCTGTAATCCTATCACTCTGGGAGGCCGAGGCGAGAGGATTGTTTGAGCTCAGGAGTTCGAAACCAGCCTGAAGAGCGAGACCCCGTCTCTACTAAAAATAGAAAGAAATTAATCAGACAACTAAAAATATATAGAAAAAATTAGCCAGGCATGGTGGCGCATGCCTGTAGTCCCAGCTACTCGGGAGGCTGAGGCAGGAGGATCGCTTGAGCCCAGGAGTTTGAGGTTGCTGTGAGCTCGGATGACACCATGGCACTCACTCTAGCCCGGGCAACACAGTGAGACTCTGTCTCAAAAAAAAAAAAAAACTTCAGTGATCTGCTTAGCTTCATGATTTAAGTCCATGTATGTGCACTCTCCTTGCACTAAAATATAAACACTATGAGAACAGAATTTTAATTTTGTTTTTTGCAGTGTCTCCAGTACCTGGAAGAGTGTAGTATGTACTCAATAAATGTTTGGTAAATGCATAAATGAAAGAAAACCACAGTATTCTGCCTGCAAAACAAGTTTGTTTCCTATTCCTAATCCTCCCACCTCAGCTCCAGGGTAGCTAGGGTTACGGGCACATGCCACCACACCCGGCTTTCAAATGTTTCTTGATTAGTGTAAATGTTATAGAAATAGACTTTTTTAAATGAACACAATGTGAATTGAATGACGTTCACTGCAGATAACTTTCATTGCTTTTATAACTTTCATAACTTTTATTGGTGACTCACTTTAAGTTTTTATCTGACATTTCAGGATATGTGTTTTGTAGCTCTGTATGTCACATTATTAGGAGTGCTAGTGATAGTTAATTGTCCTTAATTTTTAGAAAGCATTTCAAGAAACAAATTAGATGAAGGTAATTAGCATAGGAAAGAGATAAGCTTACTTGGTGTTGGAGGCCAAGCCCTGGATTATATCCCAGCTCTAAGAGTAGCTGTCTGTAACCTTGGCCAGCCTCTCATCCTCAGTTTCCTCACCAGTGGAATCAAAGAGCTGCTAAGATCATGTAGCTTTAAAAGTTGGCGGTACCGCCAAACACACAGGCAAGATTCTACCCCAGAGCCACTAGTGTATTTAGCTAGATTCCCCTGTGTGGGGTCCCTGTTCACAGGGACTGCACTATGAGGTGGACAGTGTACCATGTTGCTTCAGCACGTCCGTGTATCAGACCAGTGAAGGGTGCTGATCTCACTACTTGCCCTCGTGTTTCTTGGTCTATACTTTTCTATGTTCATTGTTTTACCATAATGTTATTTCATGAGTATCTGTTTTTTGTCAAATATAATTAAAATTAAATCGTGGTTAAAGTGCAACTACCTCAATAAATATCAAGATACTGTATCTTGATACTGTATAGAAATTACATATATCTTTACTGAAAGATAAAACACTTCTGTCTGGTTGTTTATTGACTTAAGAATCCTTCGTAATCTTACATAGAGACACAGCATGTCTTTGTGTGGTTTTGTTAAACTCGTGTTCTTTTTCCTAATAGGGTGCCTCTGAGAAAGACATCGTGCACTCTGGCTTGGCGTACACAATGGAGCGTTCCGCCAGGGTACGTGTGCAGATGCTGTTTGTTTCTGGAAGTCACATGAAATACAACTCAACTGTGTTATCCTAGCTGCCAAACTCTGTGTGCTGACAGAAAATAGGAATCTGGGAAATGGTCCTCACTTGCGTGTAGCAAAACACATGCCTTGTCAGTCGCGAATGATCAGCAGTTTTCTCAGAGTCTTAAAATACGTTTACCAGGCTTTGGAAGTAAATAACAATGCCAAGTTAGGAGGGAATGATGTTTGGCAGTTAGCCAGACGTGGAGTAGTCAGCCGAACTGTATTGCAGCCCAGTGCGCCACTAGAGTATAGCTGTAGGAGGCTGTAAGTCAAAGTTATTTTGACTCCTGATTCCTAGTTTAAAAGTCTTAAACACAGTTTGAGACCATTTTTCCCAATTTCTTCTTGAGTTCAGATTTTATCCACTTTGATTTAAGTTGAAATAACATAAACAGATATCGATAAAGAAGGTGATGCTTCTTAGTGATGTTTTTGTTAAATTTTTATTGAGATAATTGATATACTATAAATTCATCCTTCTAAAGTATACAGTTCAGCCTTCAGTACTCACTAGGCTGTGTGGCCGTCACTGCTATGTAATTCTAGTTTTCCTCATCCCATTGTTAGTCTTTTTTTTTTTTTTTGACATAGGGTCTCACTCTGTTGCCTGGCATCATCGTAGCTCACTGCAACCTCAAACTCCTGGGCTCTAGTGATCTTCCTGCCTCAGCCTCCCTAGTAGCTGGGACTCCAAGCATGTGCCACCATGCCTGGCTAATTTTTTCTATTTTTAATAGAGACAGAAGTCTCGCTCTTGTCAGGCTGGTCTCAAACTCCTGGCCTCAAGCAATTCTCCTGCCTCGGCCTCCCAAAATGCTAGGATTATAGGCATGAGCTACAGTGCCTGGCCTGTTGTTAGTTCTTTTAAACAATCATAAAGTATATCAAATGAACTTGTTCCAGATAACAGGATGTCTAAAGTGTGATTTCTTACTGCCTATAATTATTTTTATTAATTCCAGAGAATTAGTCCTTCCTGCCTAGAGATTGTTCTACTGCCAAAGTAGTTTGGCTTTGGCTGCCTACATCCTGCCCTGAAATGATAACAGGGTAATTTATACCAGGCCAGTCTGGGCCTTGTGTGTTCATGGCCCAGCTACTTGAGTTGGGGTGGTCTTCACTGCACTTTCTCTTTCATTTCAGCAAATTATGCGCACAGCCATGAAGTATAATCTGGGATTGGACCTGAGAACAGCTGCCTATGTCAATGCCATTGAGAAAGTCTTCAGAGTGTACAATGAAGCTGGTGTGACCTTCACATAGGTGGATCGTGGCTGACTTCTCACTACCCTCTTCCCCTGTAACTTCTGCAGACCTATCACAAGTTTACATGTAACCACAAAAATCCCTTTCTCTCCTGACTCATTAGATAATGGACACCATTCTCAACAGGTCAAACCAAATCAGCCCCTTAGAAGAAAGAAATTAAGGGTAGGGGATCATGTACAATCTGATGAGTGTGAAAGTAGATACCACCTACAGAGAGCCATTTTAGGTGTTTTGCCTTTAAATAAAAATTCTCACTCTGGCTTTTCCCAATACAGTGCTGTCGCCGGGGAAGGCATGGTCAAGAGCAGTCGCTTCTTTTGCTCTGGACAAGTCTGGGACATGCTGTAACTTTAACACATTTAAGAAGTAGGTGTGTGGCATTTTCAGAAGTCGGCATGGTCCTCAAGTGAGTTATTGGTATTTTACATCAGCAAAATAACTCAATTTTACAGATCGCAAATAAAAATAAAAGCTATTTCTGTTTATGCATTTTATTATTTTAGAATAAAATAAGTACATGCTGCTGTAATAAAATTGCCTTTAATCACTTAACAAGTCTAACCTTGACTCAAGCAGTGAATGCCTGTAAACATAATAAATGAAAAAAGCTAGTATTTTTATATCATAAAACACTATCATTTATAGTTGTCAGTCATATATTGTCATCCAACAAAAACAAAAAGCCCTATGAAGAATTAAGTTATCTTCATACCTGCAAGTGATGGAGGCTATTTTTGTTAAGACTGTCAGAATTTGCTAACTATAATTATGACACATAGTCCAAAGAATGCAGTAACCTCCTTACCATGCTAATTGACTGTTCTCTTTTGAAGATCTATTGTGTTGACTAATTGAACAGTAATTCAAGTAGAATGTCCCAGGAAGAGAAAAAAAACCACTTAGGCTCCCAGTTTGGAGTCTGGCTGGCTCTGAGCGATGCCAGTGGCCCCTTCCGCCTGACCTGCGTCCCTCCTTCTAGAGGCTTTGCATTCCGCACCCAGCTGTGTTAACATGGGGCTGAACACAGCCTTGGGTTGAGTGTTCTGTTTGGGAGCTATCTGGCCAGGGCCTTTTGAACAGTAGCGTCCCAATGAAGTGCTAGATACTGTATGTGTAAGAATGAGCTTGTTTTGTTTTTTTTTTTTTAACTATAATGCCCTTTCAGAAATTTCTAACTACTTTGTAACTGCATGACTTAACCTGGTGATAAAAGCAGTTATTAAAAGCCTACCTTTTCCAAAACTTAAGTTTCTTTTCTGTGTTTTTGTATTTGGTAGTTTGTCTTTTAGTGAGAGACACTGGGTTCTGAAATTTTTGTAACCGTCACCTACATACCATTTCCTTCCACTGTGTTGTGAGCTGCCCAGATTTTATTCCTGAATTCTTTTGCATTTTATTTTATTAAACAATATCAATGGCTGTTTTGGGGGAAGAGGCTCTAATGCTTAAAGCTGATATACTAAAGTAATTTTTAGTGCCTTTTTTAACTAAAAGAAGTTTTGTTTGGAATAATTTATTAAGACAGAACACTAACTGTAATCAGAACTGGATTCTACACCTGATGACACAAGTTACTTACCTGCCAGATTTGAAGCCTAACTTTCATTTGACCTGTTCGTGTGTTTTTTCACAGCTCTGCCGCTCCCTGCTTCTGAGCGTCAAGTCAGTCAGACAAACGAACCCCCTGGCCCAGGGACACAGTGAGCCCTTCCTGAGCATGGGGGTGTCTGTCTGCACTCTAGGTGGAGTACTAAAAAGTGTTTGGGGGTTGGGAGCCAATACAATATCAAGTTCCAGAATGTTTGGAATAATACTGGGTAGAACAATGGATTCAGATCACATGGAAGAGGGATAAGTCTAGTCGTGGCCTTTGGCTAAATATTGGGTTATTGAAACTATTGCCTTATGAGCTCTTACACTGGAATATATTCTAATTATCCTGATTAGGTTTGAGGAAGAGAAAAGGAGAAACATGCTTTTTGTGGTTGTTTTTGGTCTTTTGCAGTGTTTTTGGCAGCTCAGCTGCTAGGATTGGTGATTTACTTTTTTAAAAACAAAGCCCGACATCTGAACTCAAAACCAAGTAAATTCCATATTCCTAAACCTCCCTGGCAGGCTGTCTTAGCCCTGCTATTCGTCGAGACCATCAAAGCATGGCACATGGAGAAAACTCCATCTGTGGATGTTGTGCAAAAGATTTTTTTAATGATTTTTTTCACAAATAACTTTTTTGGGGGCCCTGGGGAGGGAGACAGGGCCTCATTCTGTCGCCCAGAGTGGAGTACAGTGGTATGATCACAGCTCACTGCAGCCTCTAACTCCCAGGCTCAAGTGATCCTCCTGCCTCAGCCTCCCAAGTAGCTGGGATTACAGGCATATGCCACCACGCCCAGCTTAGTGTCCTTTTCAATTTTGATGAAGTCCATCGTATTTTTCCTTTGGTTGCTGTGCTTTAGATGTTATATGTGAGAACCATTGCCTATTCCAGAGTCATGCAGATGTATCCCTGTGTTTTCTTCTAAGAGTTTTATAGTTTAGCTCTTATGTTAGGAAAGATATTTGACCCATTTTAAGTTAATTTTTATATATGATGTGAGGCAGGGATTTTTTTAATTCTTTCCTAGTGTATATAAATACAATGGATCAAAAGAAAAACAAAAATTACAACTGATCTTTTTATATTGATTGTGTATCCTGCAACCTTGCTAAACTCATTTGTTAGCTCTAATAGGCATTTCTTGTGCATGTAGATTTTTCTGGGCTTCCTGTATATAAGGTCATGTCATCTGTAAATAGAGATACTTTTACTTCCTTTCCAATACGGTTGTCTTTTATCTTCTCACCTAATTACCCAGGCTTGAACCTCTACTACAATGATGAATAGAAATGGCAATAGTGCACATCTTGTCTTGTTCCTGATCTTAAGGGGAAAACTTTCAGTCTTTCATTATTAAGAATGATGTAAGGCTGGGCACAGTGGCTCACACCTATAACTCCAACACTTTGGGAGGCTGAAGTAGGAGGATCAGCTAAGGCCAGGAGTTCGAGACCAGCCTGGGCAATATAGCAAGACCCTTTCTATACAAAAATTATAAAAATTAGCCAGGTGTGGTGGCGTAGGCCTGTAGTCCCAGCTACTCAGGTGGCTAAGCTAGGAAGATCACTTGAGCCCAGGAGTTTGAGGTTGCAGTGAGCTGTGATGATGCCACTGCACTCTAGCCTGAGCAAGACCCTAGAACCCTATCTCTAAGAAAGAAATGTTTTAATTAATTTTAAAAAATGATGTTAGCTGCGGTTTTGTGTTTTGGTTTTCAGTTTTTTTGTTTTTTAAAGAGACTGGGCAATCCTGCCTTGGCCTCTGAAAGTGCTAGGATTATAGACATAGGCCACTCCCTGGCCCCTGTGGGTTTTTCATAAATGTCCTTTAAGAGGTTGAGGAAACTCCTTTCTTTTCCTAGATTGTTGAGTGTTTTTATGATGGAAGGACATTTTCTTAAAATGTTTTTCTGCATCTATGGAGATGATTATGTGTTTTTTTCCCTTTATTCTACTAATAAGGTATATTACATTGATTTTCATATGTTCAAAGAACCTTGCATTCCTGGATAAATCCCACTTTATCATAGTGAATAATCTTTTATATATGCTGCTGGATTTCGGTTGCTAGCATTTTATGGAAGAATTTTCCATCTGTATTTGTATGGGATATTGTTCTGGAGGTTTTTTTCCTGTTATGTCTTTGTCTGATTTGGGTGTCAGGATAATACTGTCCTCATGGAATGGAGGACGTGTGTCTTCCTTTTCCATTTTTTTTCCTAGGGTTTGTGAAAGACTGGTGTTAATTCATCTTTAAATTTCTCATAGAATTCACCAACGAAGCCCTGACCCTGGGCTGTTCTCCCCACCCCAAGTGTGTTTTTGAGGGAAATTTTTTATTACTAGCTCAATCTCTTTACTTGTTACAGGTCCGCTCAGATTTTCTGTTTTGTCTAAAGTCAGTTTGTCTGGTAGTTGTGTCTTTCTAGGAATTTGTTCATTTCATCTAGGTTATTTAATTTGTTATAGTTCCTCATAGTAGCCCTTTTATAATCCTTTTTATTTTGTAGGGTTGGTAGTAATGTCCTCTCTTTCATACTAGTATGTCCTTTTTCATGGCACATATTAAAATGTCACAAAAGCCAGCTTTAAGGAGTTTCCACCAGCCAATTCTGAGACAGCTGAGCACCAAAATCTATAATGACATGATAGTATAACCATTGAATAAAGAA
>NW_012149186.1:1914304-1916272 GCF_000956105.1 Propithecus coquereli
AACAGATTCGATAAAGAAGGTGATGCTTCTTAGTGATGTTTTTGTTAAATTTTTATTGAGATAATTGATATACTATAAATTCATCCTTCTAAAGTATACAGTTCAGCCTTCAGTACTCACTAGGCTGTGTGGCCGTCACTGCTATGTAATTCTAGTTTTCCTCATCCCATTGTTAGTCTTTTTTTTTTTTTTTGACATAGGGTCTCACTCTGTTGCCTGGCATCATCGTAGCTCACTGCAACCTCAAACTCCTGGGCTCTAGTGATCTTCCTGCCTCAGCCTCCCTAGTAGCTGGGACTCCAAGCATGTGCCACCATGCCTGGCTAATTTTTTCTATTTTTAATAGAGACAGAAGTCTCGCTCTTGTCAGGCTGGTCTCAAACTCCTGGCCTCAAGCAATTCTCCTGCCTCGGCCTCCCAAAATGCTAGGATTATAGGCATGAGCTACAGTGCCTGGCCTGTTGTTAGTTCTTTTAAACAATCATAAAGTATATCAAATGAACTTGTTCCAGATAACAGGATGTCTAAAGTGTGATTTCTTACTGCCTATAATTATTTTTATTAATTCCAGAGAATTAGTCCTTCCTGCCTAGAGATTGTTCTACTGCCAAAGTAGTTTGGCTTTGGCTGCCTACATCCTGCCCTGAAATGATAACAGGGTAATTTATACCAGGCCAGTCTGGGCCTTGTGTGTTCATGGCCCAGCTACTTGAGTTGGGGTGGTCTTCACTGCACTTTCTCTTTCATTTCAGCAAATTATGCGCACAGCCATGAAGTATAATCTGGGATTGGACCTGAGAACAGCTGCCTATGTCAATGCCATTGAGAAAGTCTTCAGAGTGTACAATGAAGCTGGTGTGACCTTCACATAGGTGGATCGTGGCTGACTTCTCACTACCCTCTTCCCCTGTAACTTCTGCAGACCTATCACAAGTTTACATGTAACCACAAAAATCCCTTTCTCTCCTGACTCATTAGATAATGGACACCATTCTCAACAGGTCAAACCAAATCAGCCCCTTAGAAGAAAGAAATTAAGGGTAGGGGATCATGTACAATCTGATGAGTGTGAAAGTAGATACCACCTACAGAGAGCCATTTTAGGTGTTTTGCCTTTAAATAAAAATTCTCACTCTGGCTTTTCCCAATACAGTGCTGTCGCCGGGGAAGGCATGGTCAAGAGCAGTCGCTTCTTTTGCTCTGGACAAGTCTGGGACATGCTGTAACTTTAACACATTTAAGAAGTAGGTGTGTGGCATTTTCAGAAGTCGGCATGGTCCTCAAGTGAGTTATTGGTATTTTACATCAGCAAAATAACTCAATTTTACAGATCGCAAATAAAAATAAAAGCTATTTCTGTTTATGCATTTTATTATTTTAGAATAAAATAAGTACATGCTGCTGTAATAAAATTGCCTTTAATCACTTAACAAGTCTAACCTTGACTCAAGCAGTGAATGCCTGTAAACATAATAAATGAAAAAAGCTAGTATTTTTATATCATAAAACACTATCATTTATAGTTGTCAGTCATATATTGTCATCCAACAAAAACAAAAAGCCCTATGAAGAATTAAGTTATCTTCATACCTGCAAGTGATGGAGGCTATTTTTGTTAAGACTGTCAGAATTTGCTAACTATAATTATGACACATAGTCCAAAGAATGCAGTAACCTCCTTACCATGCTAATTGACTGTTCTCTTTTGAAGATCTATTGTGTTGACTAATTGAACAGTAATTCAAGTAGAATGTCCCAGGAAGAGAAAAAAAACCACTTAGGCTCCCAGTTTGGAGTCTGGCTGGCTCTGAGCGATGCCAGTGGCCCCTTCCGCCTGACCTGCGTCCCTCCTTCTAGAGGCTTTGCATTCCGCACCCAGCTGTGTTAACATGGGGCTGAACACAGCCTTGGGTTGAGTGTTCTGTTTGGGAGCTATCTGGCCAGGGCCTTTTGAACAGTAGCGTCCCA
>NW_012149186.1:1920077-1922626 GCF_000956105.1 Propithecus coquereli
ATGTCAAGAAACAGAATCTCATGAATTATTCCAGATTAAAGGAGATTCATGACAATTATGACCATTTTAATTCCCTTGACAATTTTTTTATTCTACTTTTTGAGGTTATTTTCTTAGTGGTTTCCCTGGGGATTGCAATTAACATCTTAATTTACGACAATCTAGTTCATATTAATACCAACCTAATTTCACTAGTCTACAAAAGCTCCTATGTAGCTCTGTTCCCTACCCCCACTTTTCTGCCATTGTCATTGTCATACAAATTACATCTTTGTGTATTATGTACCGATCAACAAAGACCTTTAATTATTTCTTTATGCAGGTGTCTTTTTTTTAAGTTTTATATTTAGTTTTCACAGATATCAGAGGTCTACCTTAGATAATAGGTATGGACCCACCACAATAAAATAGCATTAAAATTAAAAGTTTCATGACACAAAAGAACTTAAGCAATTGAAGTTCCACTGAGCTGGATCTGAACTTGGGAGCACTTCCTTAACTTGATGCTTTACTGTGAGAACACCAAGCACAGAGTTAGTTTAATCCTAAAATTTCCAGATGGAGAACATGATATCAAGCCAAGATGGCAAAGCAGGAAACATGAAGGCTCTGGAAGCTGATACAATAAAACTTTACCCGTGGGTAGTTACCGGGTAACTACCAGTAACTAGCGTTTATAAAACCTTTCTTTAACATTAAGTGCTTCGGAGTTAGATGACCAAAGTAAGTTTGATCCTTAAGTGCTGAAGGAGAAAGAGGAGAGAGGTGACTGTCAGTTGACTACCTCCCACTCTCTGGAAGTACCAGAGATGTTCTTCGTTTCCACATACACCAGCTTCAGTTTCTGTCCCCAGCACCAATTGCAAAGGGTGTAAGACATTCCTAGGGTTATCTAAACAGATGGCTGTGTTGATAGCAATAACGCTTCTGGGATGTTCTTAGGCTGGAGATAAGCACACCTTTGCAGAAGCCAAGAATGTTCGAGTTCCCAGGCATGATAGTCTGCCCTGGTCATTATGGGCTTCATGACTCTTTTGAGAGCCAAAGAACTGGCATAGAATGTACTGATTCCCTCTCTTAAATGCTAGAAACGTAATGCCTGTTAAGGCCTTACAGTCTTTCCTTCTTAGGACATACAATATTTTGGCCATAATCTTGGGTATGATTAGGGAAATCTTAACCACTGGTGGTGAGATCCTCACAGGGGGCCCGGGGCGAGGGGAACTGGTAAGGGGTCAAAGTTACCTGAGTCTGGAAGCCTCTCAGAGTCTTCTCCAACTGTACCACTTTGTGCAGAAGCCAGAGCTGAGATATGTCTTTGGAAAACTTGATACTTGAAGTTCTCTTTTAGAAACTGCTTTCTAATTCTGTAAACACAATACTCACAAAAGCACCTAACTTCAGGTGGTGGCGTGAAAGATGGCAAAGCAGGACACTTAAGGAATTAGTCCTCCGCTGAAACAACTATTAAACAGACAAGAACTCAACTATGTTGGGATTTTGGAGTCTAGTCAAATACTTGCGGTGTCCAGGGTAGTACTTGAGAAAAGGCTAGTAAAATTCAGTGACGTTCAACATTTTACGTAGCAGCTACCATTCCCTATTCCACAGCCATAGGGAAGACAGCCCATACATGACATGCTGCTGCCAAGGTGGGCAATAGAGACCTCTTCCACCAAAATCAGGGCTGTGTGTTTTTATCAGCCTGACAGTTCCATGAGGGGCTAACGCAGAGGCTGGCAGTTGTTTCAACCTGCTCAGGTTTAAGTGACTACCCCAGTGAAGTCAGTCAAGGAGATTTAAAGATAACACCTTTTTTTTCTTGTTTTCTTATTGGATCCAGACATTTAAGGAAATCTGTCAGTTCACTGCCTGACCACAGAGACAATGGAACAGAAACTTCAGTAACCATGGAAGACAAGGAATATAGTCTGTGTAGAAATCATTTGGAAAAGTCACTAAACAAATAGATGACAGCAACCTTCATCAAGTAATGACAACAGTCCTTTGGGAGGGAGGAGACTCAAATTTCTAAAGTTACCATATTAACAATTTTCAAAATGTCCAATTTCAACAGAATTTTGCAAAGTATACAATGAAGCAGGAATGTTTGGCCAATTCACAAGTGGGGAGGGGGAGAAGAAATTAACAGAAACCATCCCTGAGAAAGTCCAATGACTTCCAAAACAAATACTTTAACTGTCTTAAATATTCTCAAAGAGCTGAAGGAAACCATTGACAAAGAACCAGAGGAAATCAGGAGAATAACATATGAAAGAGTAGGAAATATCAATAAAGAGATACGAACTATTTTTTTTAAAAGATCAAATAGAAATTTTTGAGCTAAAAACTACAATAGCTGAAATAGAAATCTCACTAGATGGGTTCAACAGCACATTTGAGCAGGTAGAAGAAAGAATCAATGAGCTTGAAGACAGAGCAATTGAAATTACCCAGTCTGAGGCCAGGCGCGGTGGCTCACGCCTATAATCCTAGCTCTCTGGGAGGCCGAGGCGGGCGGATTGTTTGAGCTCAGGAGTTCGAAACCA
>NW_012149186.1:1923786-1925068 GCF_000956105.1 Propithecus coquereli
CAAAGACACGAATTGGTTGAAAGTGAAAAAATGGAAAGAAAATCCATACAAATAGCAACTAAAAGAGAGCTGGTGTGGCTGTGCTAATATCAGACTCAATATATTTTAAGCCAAAAAAATGTTACAGGACACAAAGAAGAACATTTTATGTTTATAAGAGAGTCAAATTATCAATAAGATATAAAGATTATAAACATATATGGACCAAAAATCAGCCAATATATATGAAACAAACTGACAAAATTGAAGGAAGAAATAGTTCTATAATAACAGAGACTTAGGGTTCCCAATTTCAATAATAACCAGAACATTTAGACAAAATCAAAAGGGAACTAAAGGAATTGAACACTGTAAGCCAACTAGACCTAACAGACATGTATAGAACACTCCACCCAATAACAGCAGAACATATATTCTTCTCAAATGCATGCATATATATGGAGCATTCTCCATGATAGACCAGATATTAGGCCCTAAAACAATTCTCAATAAAGTTAAAAAGATCAAAATCGTACAAAGTATCTTTTCTAGTTACAATGGAATGAAGCTAGAAATCAATAATAAGAAAAACTGGAAATTTTGCAAATACGTGAAAACTAAACAACACTTTTAAACAACCAATGTCTCAAAGAAGAAATGACTAGAGAAATTAAAATACGGTGAGATTAATTAAAATGCAACATGCAAAAACTTATGGGATGATGTGAAAGCTGTACTCAAAGGGAAATTCATAGCTGTAAATGCCCATTTAGGAAAGAACAATCCCAAATCAACAACCTAACTTTTTACCCTAAGGTGTAAAAGAAGAGCAAACTAAAACCACTGCCAGCAGAACAAAGGTGCAAAAAAAAGAGCAAACGAAATCTGCAGCCAACAGAAGGAAGGAAACATTAGATTAGAGCAGGGAAAAATGAAATAGAGAATAGAAAAAAAGATAATCGACAAAACCAAAAGTTGGTTCATTGATAAAACCAACAAATTTGATAAACTTTTGGCTAGACTGACTCAGAAAAAAAAGAAAAGCAGCAAATAACTAAAATCAGAATGAGAATGGAAACATTATTATTGACTTTACAGAAATTAAAAAGATTTTAAGACAATGCTAAGAAAAATTGTACGCCAACACTTAGGTGCTCACATGGAAGTAATATTCAGTGGGTGCTGGGCAGGTCGGAGGGGGGTGGAGGGGATGGGTAAATTTATAACTAATAGATGTGGGGCACACTGTCTGGGGGATGGGCATGCTTGTAGCTCTGGCTTGGAGTATGCAAAGGCAATATAT
>NW_012149186.1:1926335-1940935 GCF_000956105.1 Propithecus coquereli
GACCTCTAAGAAGGGAAGCCTCAAAGTCTACACCTCTGTGGCCAAATCTCAGGCTGAGGTTAACTTTTTAAACTCATTCATCACCTTTATTCAGAGCCTGGATTCTCTACATCTGGGCACAGAGCAAGGATGGCCCATCCCTTTTAAGTTAGACTCCAACAGGGCCTGAGATGCTTCTAAGGCTGCGGGGAGGAGGTCCTTCACTACCTGATGTATGATTATTCCTAACTTTCCTGTGAGTGTGGAACGAAAGCTGCTCTTTCTGCTGAGATAAGAGTCCAGAGACTATGACTTTCTCATGGCCACAGGCTCAGGCAGCTGAGCTGAAATTCCAATAGTGTTCTGATTCCAAGGCCCGTGTGTAGAAAGTAAACTTACAACTTCTTTATTTTTCTTTTTTCTAATTTTAGAAGTAATATATCCTTAAACATACCTCTTAAATTACACAAAGATTATAAAACAGGAATGAGTAGGTAACATTTCTGGGGTACTTCAAGCATTGTATTCTTTACAAAACCCTGAGGTGTAGGTATTATCGTTGCCATTTCTAGTGGAGAGAACCAAAGTGCAGAGAAGTTGGGATCATTTCTGGTACAACCCTGGGGTGGTACAGCACTTGCAGTGGTCACAGCAGATGGCTGCTCAGTTTCGGGTGGGCGGCCATGCCCGGGGCCCTAACTCTGTTGCCTTTCAGATGGCAAGCGGCTACAGCTGCAGGATGAAGAGGACGACAGCCTGTGTCGCATCTGCATGGATGCCGTCATCGACTGTGTCTTGCTCGAGTGCGGGCACATGGTCACCTGCACCAAGTGTGGCAAGCGCATGAGTGAGTGTCCCATCTGCCGGCAGTATGTGGTGCGAGCTGTGCACGTGTTCAAGTCCTGAAACTTAGGCTCTCCCCAGCAGGACACTTGCCCCCAGACTTGATCCCAAACATTTCAGTGCACAGAAGGGACTGGAAACTTACTGTTCAAAGGCCGAAGCTACTTTTAAAAATTATTTTCACTACTAACTGGGGACAGAAAGGTATATCCTAAGTTATGGAGACATTGGTCCGTGCCATGAGCGTATCTGCCTGTGGACACAGAAGCTTCCCGGGTTCCGTGGGCTTTCTCTTAAGTCCCGTAAATACTAACTACAGAAGTCAGACTGTGCCACGTGTGGGCATCGACTCCTGTCTTTGGAGGATACTTATCCTGTTCTTATTTCCCATTCATCCTATTTTTAACTTAAACTACTCAGATGTTTGAAACTTCTGTTCTCTTTAGATGGTATCACTGTCCACAAGTGGCTGACGTGGAACATGCTGAATAGTGGCCCCTCTGAATGTTCACTTTATTAGTCTTGTATATTTTAAATGCTAATATTTGATGAATGTAAGTTTCCACATTGTTGCTATTTCTGCATTTAAACATAATTGAACAACTGACATTCTATAGGCAACTGCAGGGCCTTAGACTAAAACATGTCCATTTTTGTTCAGGTACAGCTTTTTATAGCAAGGGCTGCATCTAGCTTCTTTCTTTAGAAGTGTGTGTGCTAAAACTCTTTATTAATGTGTAATCAGTTTACACTGTTTTGTATAGTGAAGCTGTATTTTCAGTGCTACCTGCTAGCTAATTTCAACTTTAGGAATAAAATTAGATTTTAAAAGGTAAAAAAAAAAAGAGAGATTAATCAGTCATCAAAAATCTCCCAACACATAGAGACAGAAAGCAGCACAATGGTTACCAGGGTATAGGGGAAAGGGAGACTGGGCAGCTAATGTTTAGTGGGTACAGAGTTTCAGCATGGAGTGATGAAAACGTTCTGGAGATGTATAGTGGCGGTGGTTTCACAACAATGTGAATATACTTAATGCCACTGAACTGTCACTTAAAAATGGTTAAAATGGTAAATTTTATGTTATGTATATTTTACCACAATAAAAACAAACAAAAAAATAAAACGATGTCCCAAACCAAAAAAAAAAAAATAATCCAGGCTCTGGTGGCTTCATTGATGAATTCTAAGAAATACTTAAAGGAAAATTAAGACTAATCCCTTCACAAACGTTTCCAAAAAAATAGAAGATAGGGGAACACTTTTAACTCCTTCTATGAGGCCAGTATAACCCTGATACCAAAGCCAGACAAAGACATCACAGGAATAGAAAACTATGCACCTATATCTTCTATGAATATAGATATAAAATACTAGCAAACCAAAGCCAACAGCTTATTAAAAGTAGAATACACCATGACCGGGTGGGATTTATCCCAGGAATGCCAGGGTGGCTCCACATAAGAAAACCAATCAATGTAACACATCACATTAGTAAAACAAAGGACAAAACACACATAATCATCTCAATAGATGCAGAAAACGTACTTGACAAAATTCAACATGCTTTCATAATAAATACACTCAACTAGGAATAGAAGGAACTTCCTAAACACAATAAAGGAAATTTTTATGAATAATCCACAGCTAACATCATACTCATTGGTGAAAAATGGAAAGCTTGCCCCTGAGAACAAGACACTTTCACTGCTGCTAGTCAACATTGTGCTGGAAATCCTAGCCAGGGTAACTAGACTAGAAACAGAAATAAAATCATCTAAATTGGAAAGGAAGAAGTGAAACTCCCTATTTGCAGGAGACATGATTCTATACATAGAAAATCCCATAGAATACACATACACACACACGCACACACACACCTACTAGGGCTAATAAATTAATTCAGCAAAATTGCAGGGTACAAAATTAACACATACAAGTAAGTTGTGTTTCTATACAATAGCAATGTAAAATCTGAAAAGGAAATTAAGAAAGCAATTCCATTTACAACAGTATCCAAAATAATATGATATCTAGGAATAAATATAACCAAGAAAGTGAAAGATTTGTATGCTGAAGACTACAAAACATTGCTAAAAATAAATTAAAGAACACTTTTATTCATTCTTTTTGCTTTCTGTTTCTCAGGTTGGATAATTTCATTTGATCTATCTTCAAGTTCTCTGATTCTTTTTTATGCTTGCTGAAATCTATTCTTGAGCCCCTCTAATAAAATTTTTGTTTCAATTGTACTGTCAACTCTAGAATTTCTATTTGGTTCTTTTTTAAAATAATTTCTATCTCTTTATTTGTATTCTCTATTTGGTATCAATTTCATACTTTAATTCTTTAGTTGTGGTTTCCTATAGCTCTTTAGATGTGTAAAATAGTTGATTTAAAGTCTTTTTCTAGTAAGTCCAATATGTGGGCTTCCTCAGGAATGGTTTCCATTGTTTTTTCCTCCCTGTGAATGGGCCATAACATCTTTCTTTGAATTTCTTGTAATTTTTTTTCTGAAAACTGGATGTTTTAAATAATATAATGAGACAACTCTGGAAATCAGATTCCATACCCCCTCCTGCAAGTTGTTGTTGTTGTTATTGTTCAGTGCTTAGTGACCTTTCTGAACTAATTGTGCAGTCTGTTTTCTTTGTTGTGTGTGACCACTGAAGTTTCTACTCAGTTAACTTAGTGGTCAACAAATGATTGGACAGATATTTCTTTAAACGCCTAGGACAAATACGTCTCTCATCTATGCCAAGGAACTCTGTATTCTGTGTGCGTGTTTGGGGCTCCCTGTCAACACTCAGCCAAGTGGTTACATCTCTACCTTAGCCTTCACTTCCTGCTTGCTCAGAGCCTGAAGGTCAGTCAGAGGTGAAAGCTTTGAGCCCTCGCAGGTCATTTTGTTTTTTTTTTTGAGACAGAGTCTAGCTCTGTCCCCGGCCTAGTGGCGTCATCATAGCTCACTGCAACCTCAAACTCCTGGGCTCAAGCGATCCTCCTGCTTTAGCCTCCTGAGTAGCTGGGACCACACCTGGCTAATTTTTCTATTTTTTGTAGATACTGGGTCTCGCTCTTGCTCAGGCTGGTCTTGGTCTTGTGGCCTCAAGGGATCCTGCCGCCTTGGCCTCCCAGAGTGCTAGGATTACAGGCATGAGCCACTGCACCTGGCCAGGTCTTTAATGAGCAAGTACACAGCCCTACATGTGGGAGTAGCCTTCTAGATTCCCGGGAATATGTTAGAATTTTCAAAGCCCTATGGACATCTCATTCCCTAGTTTCTCCTTTCAGGCTTTTGGTTAGCCTATTGTTTGCCCAAGCTGTTATCCACCGCCTCATGCAGACACCACCTTAAACAATGGCTTCTATTAATAAATGTTTTTGACAAATGGACCTAAGGAAAGAGCTTTTTTGCACTAAGGGGCTCCTAGTCAGGACAAATAAAGACTTCCTGGCAGTGAGGTCTTCCTGGAAACCACAAGCCAGGTTAAATAATGACAGTTCTCTGGGAATGAGGCTTTGAAAGAATGCCAATCCTGCTCTGTTGGTTTTCACTGCAATTGTGGGCTGTTAGTTTTCAAGGTCGCAGTGGAGCCGGTGGTGAGGGGATGAGAATAAATAGGGCAAGTTAAAAAACACCAGGAAGCTTGCCGTTCTTAGGAAGATTTTGTTTGGTTGGTTTTAATTTGCTTTTTTTTAAATTTTTATTTTTAGAGACAGGGTCTCCCTCTGTCCCCCAGGCTGGAGGGCAGTGGCCTGATCATAGCTCACTGTAACTTCAAGCTCTTGAGCTCAAGTGATCCTCCTGCCTCAGGCCTCCGAGTATCTAGGACTACAGGTACTCGCCACCACGCCTGGAAGATTTTTAAATTTTTTGTAGAGATTGAATCTTATTGTGTTGCCCAGGCTGGTCTCGATCTCCTGGGCTCAAGGGATCCTCCCACCTTGGCCTACCAAAGTGCGGGGATTACAGGCGTGAGCCACCATGCCTGGCCTTTTTTTTTTTTTCTTCAATTTTATTGTTTTTAAGGCTAGTCTAGTGCAGTAAGGAGAAGGGGGAAAGGGTGAACAAGGAGTTCAATCTGTACCTGACTGTGAACCATCAGTTGAGGTTAACTTACTACTTCGGACCAGCCTGTTTTTAATTTATTTTGAAGAAACTCTCCCTAGATTTCTACAAGCCTTCAGTTAACTTCCAGAGTTCTGGAAGAGTTGATTCTTGTTGTTGTTGTTTGTTGGTTGATTTTTGTCCGTTTTTTTCATTGCTTTTATGAAGGAGAGAATTTGGGGGGATCCTGACTCCACCGTTTTTGTTGACATCACTCTCTATTGCTTTTTTTTTTTTAATGACATTAAAATATTCACACAAAATCTATTGCTTTTTAAACACGTTTAGAGTTTGTCTAAGGTTGACTTCATTGCCCTCATTGCACAACACCCACACCCAGTAAAAAGAAAATGAGAGAGGAAAGGAAGTGCTTATTTTATCACAGCAGCCTGCCAAGTGAAGCCAGGGGGTTGAGGCAGTGCTTTTCCAGCTTTCTGTGGAGTAGACCTCGGAGAGTCGGAGAGTCGGAGAGTGGGAGCCAGTGTCTTTGTTTGTTTATCTGATTC
Source organism: Propithecus coquereli (assembly GCF_000956105.1). Taxonomy (NCBI): domain Eukaryota; kingdom Metazoa; phylum Chordata; class Mammalia; order Primates; family Indriidae; genus Propithecus; species Propithecus coquereli. The sequence goes on from NW_012149186.1 coordinate 1,931,775, forward strand.
ATCAGGTATGTGGTCCTGCACGTGGCTAATTTACATGCAACTTGCTGTGCAAGTTCAACAACCCAAGCTGCTCTGTACCCAGCTGAACAAGAATCATCCATGGATCACTCTCCGGGAGGTCTGGGCAATGTCAAATTGCTGTGAGTTTCCAAATCCTCTCAGTCATAAAGTGGTAACAAAGTTCCCAAACCAGCAAATTTTGAGCAGCATTTCCTAAGAAATTATCTTGAGTAAGCTAGTACTGCCTCCATGATCACATTTTTAAAAACATCTAAATTGGTTTTCTCTTAAATTTATGCATCACGGAACTATGTAATGTGGAAGTGAGGATTTCCCATATTCCCACAGACACACAGAGATGGCCACTGTTCATATGCGTGCGATATATATGCTACCGGTTCCTTCTACTCTTGCACGATTATGTTTGCTTTATAAAAATGAACTTATTCTACATATATATCTTGAAGCTTATTACTTTACTGTACATTTTCCTGAATGGTGTATGTACGTTTTCCTTATTTTTAACAGCCATGGAGTATTCCATTTCATATACTATATATGCAATATTTGTTAGCGAGTTCCTGTTGGTGGCCAGCTAGGAACAGTTTCCATTTTCAAGCTAAAGTATTTATAATACACTAGAAGTAATAGATGTCAACTCCATGCTGTGTGCCAAACCTAATAAGCACAGCAAAACTTGCCATCCAAGTGATTTCTGTCAACGCTTTAGGATGTTCCCAGTCTCTTGCTGGCACAAACATTCAACAATGAATCTGTGAGTTTGCCGTTTGGGCACCTGTGTGTACCTGTGCACACCTGAAGAATAAAGTCCCATGAGAGGAACTGCCATCCAAAGAGGGTATTTCAGTCTATTCTGCCACCCACAATGTCCTCATCCTTCTGAGCTTGGATTTGGGTTGGGGGATCAGAAGTCATCACGAACCAAACCAAGATACAAAGTCACTAGACAGTAGTGGCAAGTGTTCCAAAGCCAAGACATTGGAGACTCCTGGGCTGTTCAGAAACTTGTGAGGCCAGTGTTAGAGCCAGAAATATGGTGAACACCTAACTTATTCTTTAACCAAAACGCCTTTTCTTCTAATTTCTGCTGAGAACAAATTTTGCTTCCAGCAAGATTAATAAAGGATGCTGTATTTTTACAAGTCATTTCTCTTTCTTGATTCCAATTGTTTTTCTTTTCTTTCTTTTTTTTTTCTTAATTTTTTGAGACTGGGGTCTGGTTATGTTGCCTAGGCTGGTCTTGAACTCCTGGGCTCAAGTGATCCTCCTGCCTCAGCCTCCCGAGTAGCTGGGACTACAGGCACATGCCACCGTGCCTGGCAATTCCAAACATTTTAAGCCAAATGCTACTTTAACATATGTTCAACTTCTATGATACTGACTTGCTTATGGGAGGAAAGAGAGAAGACCAGGCATTCTTGCCCACTACTGCCCACTACCAGCAAGCCTGACCCAAGTCTCCAAGTGGAGATTCAACACTGGCTTCTAGGACCAGTAAGCAATGGACTCAGTTCCTCCTTGACCGGATTCTGTAACTGTCCAGCAGAAACTTACGTGAAGCATCTCCGTGGGAGCCTGCCCAGCTAAACTCTTACCAGGTTGATGTGTTATGCCCCCGAGTCCTGTAAGAACATTTCAAGAAAACCCCAAAAACATGCAAGACAAATTATGGTCCTCCCTTGGGATGTCTTTAAAGCATTGGCGTGCCCGAAAGCTATTAATATACATAGTTTCTGAAGAAACAGCCTTTTAGGAAACGTAGCATAGACACTAACGATTCTTTAAGAGCTCCTTACTGATGAGAAATCTTAGAATGTGAGAGAGAAGCATCCGACTCATCAGGGGAACCTCCTCACCCCGCAGCGGGTGTTCTGCGCTGGCGTCCACTGGCAGAGGAGAAACCGGGGACATGCACAGTGTTTCCGCTGAAAAACACTTGGCCTAGCATTTCCATCCAAATAGAAATAAATCCAGGACTCAATGTACACATTTCAGGGCTATTTATTCAGATTTGGGAAGGGTCGGTGGCGGTGGCAGCTGTGCTCACTGTCCCAGCTTGCCTAGGCCCTCCGCTGCGTGGGTGACGGCATTTGTGACTGTGTTGGTCACTGTCTCAGTGACCTCCTTCACCACTTTGTCCCCTGACTCCTGGGCCTTCTTTAAGGCGTCAGCAATAGCTGTTGGGAAGAAAGAGGAAGAATGTCTGGGTGAGCCATTCCCTGGGCGAGCGTCCCCTGGAGTGGTTGTGGGACGCGGCAGTCTTACTAGATATGTCCCTGGAGCAGCCCAGTGGGACCGAGGGCAGCAGGGCTCCTAGCAGAATGAATTCAGACCCGGTCTACTGGAGTGAGACTGAGCATCTGCTCCTGGGTGTATTGGCTACTTATACTTCACCTTTCTGCAAACCGCCTGCTTCAATCTTTTGGCCATTTTTATATTGGGCTGCTGCATTGGATTATCATTTTTATTACAAATATTTTTCATCAGTTTGTGATTTTTCATTTGGCTCGGTTTATAGTTTGTTGGGGTATTTTTTACTGTGGAACACTTTGAAGTTTTCTATCGTCGAATTTACCTAGTATTTCCTTATGGCTGCTGGGGTTTCTGCCGTAGTCGAAAAGATCCTCCCGTCCCTGAGATGGCCGCATAGTCTCCTGTGTTGCTACCATGGTCTGAGCTGTTTGTGTCCCCCAAGTTCACATGTCGAAATCCTCCCCCCCAATATGACGGTGTTCAGAGGCTGGGTTAGTGCCCTTATGAAAGAGACCACAGAGAGCCAGCTGGCTCCTTCCATGCGAGGACACAGCTGGAAGTCGCCATCTAGGAACCAGGAAGGGGCCCTCAGCAGACACCTGCCTTACTCCTGGACTTCCCAGCCTCTAGAACTGTGGGAAATAAATTTCTGTTGTTTACAAGCCACCCAGTTTATGGTATTTCTTTACAGCAGCCTGACTTAACACGATTATCATCTAACAATTTAATAAATTCATTTGTTTAAATTTAAGTCCTTGGCCGGGCGCGGTGGCTCACGCCTGTAATCCTAGCACTCTGGGAGGCTGAGGCGGGTGGATTGTTTGAGCTCAGGAGTTCGAAACCAGCCTGAGCAAGAGCGAGACCCCGTCTCTACTAAAAATAGAAAAATTAGCCGGGCGTGGTGGCGCATGCCTGTAGTCCCAGCTACTCGGGAGGCTGAGGCAGAAGGATTGCTTGAGCCCAGGAGTTTGAGATTGCTGTGAGCTAGGATGACGCCACGGCACTCTAGCCCGGGCAACATAGTGAGACTCTGTCTCAAAAAAAAAAAAAAAAAAATTAAAAATTAAAAAATTCAAAAAATTAAATTTAAGTCCTTGATCCATCTGGAATCTATTTTGTTGAAAAGGAATGAGGCTTACGTATGCTTTTTACATAGTCCTATTCACAGCACACATACACACATAATATTTATGTAAATATGTATTCATATAAACATACGATTTTTTATCTTAAATGTTTTGTCCCAGCGCGCTGTCACATAGTCTTGTGACCCTGTTTTCTTAACGTTCCACAGAGAGGACTAACTAGATGGAGCCCTAACGCAGAGCGATTCTGTGGCCTCGATGCGCATGGATTATCGCACACCAGCTGAAAGGATGCAACAGCAGGGCAGGGTTGGACCTGGTTAGTCGAAGAAGGGGTTGGCCCCAGCACCCAGCTTCCCTGCCTCCCCACCTGCCCCCCGCCCGCCTCACCTTTCTCTCCAACCTGCTTGGCGTGGTCCACCACCTCCTTCACCACTTCCTCCACGGCATGAACTGAAACGAGACAGGTCCAGAGTCAGGGCACCTGCAGGCCCAGGCGCCTCTGGACATCCAGGGCGAGGCTCTGGGATGCTGCCCCCAGACAGGATGGGCTGGTTCATGGCTTCCTTCAGAGATGCTGGGAGACAGCCGAATGAGCCAGCTGGATCACGGGGCCCCTGCCCCTGCCCCTGCCTGGCGGGCCTGGAATGCCCACGAGCCAGCCCTCCTGCCAGCTGGGGCCCGGAGCCCAGGCCAGGCCTGTTTGCCAGGTCACAGCCCAGCAGGATGTACGGGCTGTCCTGCCTCGGGTCAAATCCTGAAGCCTCTTCCAACAAAACTAAGTCCCCCAAAGCAATTCCTCCAATAAGAGGGAATTGTCTGCCCTCCTCCGGCGTGTAAGGTGTGGGTGGGAGCGTGCTAGATCAGAAAGATTTCGGAGTCAGAAGAACTGGTTCTAATTCTTACTCCACCCTCCACTGCTTGGTTTCTTCATCTGTAAAATGGAAGTAATGCAAAGCTAGAGGGCTAGTGAAAGATTAATGGGGTGGTCGACGCCGGCTGCAGAGTTGCAAATGAAGTAAGGACGTCCTGCAGCCATTTCAAACAAGGACGGCAAACTTCAGCACGAACTTCTTCCCAGGAACGTCCGACAGGAGAACGAGCCTTCCCGCACAGTCTGGGCTTCTGCATACGAAATGGGTTTCCAGGGACTTGGGAGAAATTGGAAATGTCCTTTTTGACTTTGAACAGAATCAGACTTAGTGGCTTCTTAATGAAGAAATATTTGAAACTTTAAAGTTATGGTAAAAATAAAAATCCGTCTTCCTTTTTCTGCATAGGCTATTCGGGAGAGGCTGTTTTGACACAGAAGGGCTCCCCAGGTCTCCAGAGGGAAGAGCCCAAGCCACCAGCTGCTCACCTAGGACTTGGGCTGCCCCCTGTCCCCAGGAGCCTCCTCTGGGCTGGTCCCTCCTGGCCCTCAGCCACAGACCCGGGGGGCAGGCCGAGCCTGAGTCACGGCACCCGCTTCACGCTGAGCTACCCCCCAGCTTGCACCCCCGGCTGCGTCAGGTCCTGGTGAGGCTGGTAGGCAGGGATCCCCGCGGGGCCAAGGCCCTCTCCTGCCTGCTGGGATCAGCTTCTGGCAGGCCCAGGTGGAAAAGATCCCCAGGGTCCTTACCGGCTCCCTCAGTGGCCTTCTCAGTGCGGTGGGCCAGGCCCTCAGCGGCAAGTTTCCCCAGTCCTCCGAGCATTGTGCGGCAGCAGGTGGTAGCCAGGTAGGATGCGGGGGACTGGTCCAACGTGCTTTTATAGACGCCTCTGCTGCCTCTCCAGGTTCTGGGGCACCAAGCCCCCACCCCAGCCCAGTAGGAGGCTGGGCAGGTGAGTCAGCAAAGGCAGTGGCAGCAGGAAGAGGCTGGGCGGAGCCGCCCCAGCAGTGGGGTGGCAGCTTTGCTCCTCTGGCAGCATGAGATCCCCGCACCCCATGTCCTAGGGACCGTGTGAAGGACAGGGACAGGGAGCAGGGCTGAGGCTGGACAGGAGAGGCCAGCTCTGGACATGCCCCTTCCCCAAGGCAGGGGGCCTGAGTGCTCTGGTGGATGAGAGCGCTTGGGGACAGCACCCTGCCAGTCCTCTGGGTCTCGAGCTTCCCAACCCTGGGCACTAGTGTGTACCTGGTGACGAGGCCTGGGACTTCCAGCCTGCTGCTAGGTGTGGCCTAGTCAGGGAGTTTGAGGTTGTGTGGGGCTGGGCACCTGGACAGCCCCTCGAGTCAGGAACACGAGTGGAAGGGGGCCACGGCCCCCCAATTCCCAAGGACCCTGGCCCTGCAGAGCAGCTTTGCGGCCATGTGGGGCAGGTGGGGTGCTCAGGTAGTGCCTTGCCCAGGGCAGAGGAGGACAAAGCAATGATCAGAAGCGTAATCGCCCTGGCTTGCCGGTCAGCTGCTTCTCACTCACCCAAGCTCGCGAGTGGCCCAGTGCCGGGGCAGCCGGCAAATGAGGGAACCCGACCCTCTCTGCACCTTGGGGCCCGGCCTCTCAGGGAGGCTCTGTGAGGTCAGCAGTGTCCCCCTACCCCCAGAGGTCCTGGAGGAGTAGACAGAGGACCCTACCATCACTCAGGGAGGTGCTTCTGGCCCTAGCTAGAATTCCCCAGAAAGCGGCTTCACTGGCTCCTGGCACATCACATTCGCAGGGATCCAGGCTGCTCCCGAGTTACTCAGGATAGACAGAGATGCCTCAAGCCACCTGCCACATACTGCGTCCCTTAGTCACTAGCCCAACCTGCGCCTCAGTTTCCTCATCTATAAAATGGGGATAACCATCCATGACTTCCTGGCTATGTCACTTGCATGTTTTGGGTGGGACAAAGCATGCAAGCTCTTAATAAACACCTATTCCCTTGCCCTCATCACTGAGGTGCTAGGGAGGTGTCCCTTGGCAGTGAGCCCCAACCACCCAGTGGAGTGGGCCAGGAAGTGGCTGGGGCATGAGACTGCCTTGGAGCCAGAGGGCTGGGGGATGTGACCTCTGCTGGCCAGGAGTCATGGGGAGAAGGCCCAGGCCTGGGGCAGGAGTCTGAGGCCACCTCCCCCCATGCAGGCTCCCTCATCCCTCAGAGCTGCCGTCCTGGGTGTGGTAATTAGTGTTTACCAGACCACGGGCCATCTCCGCCTGGGCCCTAGGAGCTGAGGCCCTCTCACATGCCTGTGCGGTGCTGGGGGGCTCTGAGGCTATGGCTGGGCCCCTGGGGTGGGCAGTGGGTGCAGCAGGGCCTCTGGGTCACAGGCCATGGGGCCATCTCCCTTGGGCAGGGGTGGATCAGGGCGTGAGCAATTTGGAGAGGGCCTCTGAGAAAAAGAATACAATAATTGACTCTTACGCGCTTTACCAATATATGTGTGTATGATACTATGGACCCAGAAAGGGCCATGAAATTAGGGTGCCCTGGAGCTCAAGCAGGTCCAAACAACCCTGTCCTCCTCTTGTTACAGCCAAATTCCAGAGTGTTCCACCCAGGGCATTAGGCCAGCACTGCAGGGGGTGGGGAGTGCTTCTGGGACATGGCCAGTGGGAACTGGGCTGAGGGACCCCCTGGACCTATCAAACTCCTTCTCTGTTTCCTCTGTGGCTGCGTGTGTCCCCCCACCCCCACAGGGGTCCTCCCTGCACCTGTTCCCCTGACAGATGTCGCCTACTACCTCTGGGATGGCTTCCAGACCCTGCAGGCTCCTTCCCACGAGCCCCCACCCTGGAGTATTCTTCCTAGTTCCCTCTCTCAGGAGCTCAGGAGCTCACCAGCCCCAGACAGGCCCTTGTCAGGGCTTGGCAACTCAGCAAGAATCTGGCCCAGTGCCCAGTCCAGAGCCTGGCTCCCCACAGCCTCCGGGTACCACTGCCCTTTGCCCCCGATGGGCGGCTGTCGCCCCCTCCACACTGTCCCCTGCCCTGAGACCCTGCCCTTCTTTAACACACTGCCTTGCAGTGAGCACCGTGACTCCAATGAGCATACCACAGCCCGCAGTCTCCTGGGCAGGGCTGAGTCCCAACATGGATCCCAAACGCCTGACGGGGAGGAGACAAGACGCCTCGGGAGGCCGGGCTGCCCGGGACCAGACTCGGGCCCCAGGTGCTGGTGCTCTGGCCCAGGTCTGGTCCCACTTGGCCTTCCATCCCCAGCTGTGACCAGCTCCCCATCCTCCCAGCCCAACCCAGCCCGTGTGCCCCAGCAGGCAGAACCCTGAGGGCTGGACCCCTTTCTAGCCAAAGAACCTGGGATAGCCCAAGACCCTCCTAACCATGGATGGATTCCGATCTGAGGGCTGGGCTCGGTGACTCCTGCAGGGAGCAACTTCACCTTCCTGGATGAGGCTGAAGATGACTCAGGTGGGGCCCGCCCAGGGATCACCTACCCTCCACCATCTCATCTTGGAAGAGGCCCAGCCCACACTGGGCCCCGAGGGAGCCGCCCCTGAACACAGGCACCCAAGTCAGCAAATCCTGAGTCAGAAGGTCAAGTCCAGCCTCCCCTCGGGCAGGGAGAATCTGGCTTTGACGGGAGCAGACCAATTCTGCAAGTGGAATTTGCCCACAACCCAGTCTGGCAAAGGACCAGGGGCTGAGTCACCAAGTTGAGGAGAGCCCGTTTGCAGACAACAACTTGCCAACTTGGCAGTTATCATTTCCAAAAAACAAATCATTCGTTTACAGTTAAATACTTAGGGTCATCTCATTTCTGAAGCATGACGATTTCTTGTTAATCTAAACCGCAGACGTCACAGGTGTCGTGAGTTTTGTGAGAGTCCGTCCTGCCTGTGCTTTCTCCCACCTCTGCTTCGTGGGCTTGAGCCCACTGTGCGTTCTGTGCCCCGGACCCTGCACGAGCCGACCACGCTCCGGAGGAAGCCTTGCCCAGCCGCGTCCAGGGTGTCAGTCCACGTCCTGGCGAAAACCGGAGGACGTGCTCAAACGGGTACCTGAGAAAAGGGACTGTTCACAGAGGTGTGGACAGAGTTAAGGACACCAGTGAGAGAGGGTGAAGTGCCTGGGGACCGGTGATAGTGGGAGTTGTTATCTCCCTGGGTCTGGAGGGCAGGAGAGGTGTCTGCAGACCCCGACGAGAGCTGGGACGGTGGGAGGGGATCTCCAGACAGGAGCCGCAGCCGTCAGTGGAGGAACATGGCCACTGCCACACCACGCCCAGCAAGGAAGGGGCTGGGGAGTAAGAACCTCTCCTCCCCGCTCCAGTCTCCAAACAGTATTACCCCCCATTGTCTGAATTCAACCAAGGCCAGAGGGTGGAGGAGCCCCGGGGACGCAGTCCAAGAGGGCGCAGGCAGGGAGGAGGCAGGTGGCGAGCTGGTGTGGAGGGGCACACAGAGAATCCCAGCTCCCCCGCCAGACTGCTGGGTCCAGTGGGAACATGGCAGCAGCTTAGTTCTAAATTGTCCCATTTCTCCTTCTTGGAACTCTACAGGGCACCGAGGAGGCCAGAGAAGGAAAAGGAAAAGGATGAGGAGGAGGAGGAGGAGGAGCAGGAGAGGGAGGAGGAGGAGGAGGAGGAGGAGGAAGGAAGGGAGGAGAAAGAAGAGGAGAAGCCCATCATCAACACATACATCAGACTTAACTTCAGAGAAACTAGGAAGCTGGGAAGATTTGCAAACCCAAACACAGGCCACCAGCAGGACCGATGCAGGAAGCCAGGGAAAGGCAGAAGAACAGGGCACAGGAGGGACCCAGTGGGTGGGGGGCGGGGGTGGTCTTGGCTGTTGCCAGCAATGCTCATTCCCAGGAGAGGACCCTTGGTGTGAGAATGCAGATCTGGGGAAGTGAAGAAAGTAGGGGCCGATGGTGCCTA
>NW_012149186.1:1943710-1944901 GCF_000956105.1 Propithecus coquereli
TTCCTTCAGGTTTGCTCCCGTGTTCTTTCAACAAGCCTCTATTTTTAAAAAATTATTTTTGTTTGTTTATTTTAGTGTTTTCTGGCACTCTAAGGTGTTCTGGGCTCATCTTGCATTTCCCATGCCCCAGCCCTACAATCAACCACTTCTCCAGAGAAACCTGGCCTCTATTACTAAAGAATGGCATTTAGACACCAAGATCTGGTGCTACATATGCTCATTATTTCTAGGTGTCATTGTGTCTAGGAACTCTCAACAGACAGAGCTAGGATATATGTGTGTGTTTACTAACCCATTCATATGTATTTCTGTATCTATCAGTATACAAATTAAAAACCCATGCATCTACACTGATATCTCAGATTCTAATCCAGCACCACATGGGGTATTGGAATAGTGTTTCCCATTCTTCATTTTTAATTTCTTTCTCCAACAGTGACAAACCCAGTTCTTACTATCTACAGTGTATTTACTTACGTGTTCAATTCTACTGTATGCAGAAAGTGTTTCAGAGTTGCTCACCTACAATGCTGTGAGAATCATATTTACTGACTAGATTACAGGATTTATGCACAGTTCTTTTTGCCTGTAGCCCTACAGAATCCACTCAATATACTGTTCTCTAAGGTTACTTGGGTTTTTTTCTTTCTTCCCCACTCCCTTCAGTGCGGCTATTTTCTTCACTTGTAATACAGTTAGGTTCGTTTGTTAACATTTCTATTCCGTTTGGGGCTCCCCGCCCACACATTCCCGTTGGTTTTAATTGTCTGTTTATATTTTGGGTGTGTGAACATTACTATGGTTCTGAGAGTCAGAGCTACAAAAAAGACATACTCAGAGAAGTGTCACTCTCTTCTTGTCCCTTCTATCTTGTTTCCACTACTCACTTCTTCCCATCCCTTCCCCACCTGCTCACCATAGGGAACCAATCTCTTTAGTTTCTGGCTTATCCTTCCTGCATCTTCTTTCCACAAATAAACAGAGATGTGTACATTCTGACAACCTCTTTCATTCTTACAGGAAGGGTAGCATACCATAAATACGTACTTCACTTTTTTCTAACAGTGAAAACATGCTTTTTTTTATTTTTTTTGAGACAGGGTCTCGCTCTGTCTCACAGGCTGGGGTGCAGTGGTGCAATCATAGCTCACTGCAACCTCCAGCTCCAGGGCTCAAGTGATCCTCCCAGGC
>NW_012149186.1:1944951-1945288 GCF_000956105.1 Propithecus coquereli
TTATCTGTAAATATTTCATTCTTGGGAAGACTTCTAGAGGACTAACAATAACCGAATAGCAGAAAATATTTCAGGAAAAGGAATGGCATCTTCAACTGCAGATCTAAGGCAAAGACAAAGGTGTGACTCAGGGTTGAGGAATGAAGTATAAATGCTACACGTTTTCACAGCACAGAAATGAGACAACAAATAGGAGGGAAGAAGAGGGAGAAGGGGAGAGAAGGAGAAAGTAGAAAAATCTGCCCCTTGCACCATCTGTAGTCTGATGGGAGTCAAAGCTGAAATGCAGTGGTAGGTGATTCAGTACAGCGATGTGAACCTAAAATAAAATCTTAAG
>NW_012149186.1:1946093-1985276 GCF_000956105.1 Propithecus coquereli
TCCCTTTCCTTCTCCTCAAACCATTTGTCCTCGTTCTTCTGATGTGGCCTTGGGGACAAGTGCAGAGCTTTCAGTAACTCTTGGCCAAGGAGACCCCAGAAATACCCTAAAGCTGAGTTGTTGGCCTGACCTCCCTCATCATGCCCCCTCCCTTGGAGATATCCTTTGTAACTCATTAACAGGCATAAGGATGCTACACAAGACAAAGCTTTAAACCACACCTGCAGGTCCTCAATTTACTTAACAGATCACTTGAATCTGGGTACATGTCCAGTGGCTTGTCTCTGATTAGCAGACTTCCTTAACTTAAAACATTCCAAGCCTTTAGACAAAGCTTCATTTCCTTAACCAATTACAAATCAAAGAATCTTTAAACTCATCTAAAACCTATAAGCCCCACACCCGTGACCCCCGCTTCAAGATGTCCCACCTTTTTGTGCCAAACCAATGAATACCTTCCATGTATTGATTTATGACTTTAGCCCATCTTACTGAGATGTATAAACCAGACTATAACCCAACCACTGTGAGACCACTTGCTCAAGGCTTCTTGGGCATGGCTCTAGGCCATGGTCCTCGAACTTGGCTCAGAATAAACCTCTTTAATTATTTCACAGAGTTTGGCTCCTTTTCTATTGACAGAGTTAAATACAAGGAAAGCTCATCCTATCAACTAAAAATGGGCAGTGAGGAAGGAACGCTGTCCAGAGAGATTTATTCAAGGAAACGTCCTCTACTAGCAATGTTATGTTAGTGACTTTGTGTCTGGCTAGACGGGGAACTGGGATTCGGAGAATTAGGAATTATTTGGGGGATTGGTAATGGAACACTGGATCTCTGGAGACCGGACTGAGATCCAACGAGGTATAGTGGCACAGCCCTCTCCTCCTCGACCAGTCTGGGCTCAACCGGCCTCAAGAACCTCAGTGGAGACAGGCCTGGGCACATATAGGCTCCCATGGGCTCCCCTGGCACTGTGCCCTCTGTGTCCCAGACATGGGCAAAGGCATGTCCCACCTGGCCCTGCGCTCCAGGGCTTACAGTGGAATAGTGGCACACAGGCACAGGCACGGTGCCACGGGAGCACCAGCCCCGCACAGCTGGGGACCAGGCGGAAGGGGCTGCATTGAAGAGATGGCTCCATGTGAGCCTGAAAATGTGAGGACTTACTGTCATCTAGCAGGAGGACGAGAGGACAGTCATTAATGTATTCACTCAGCGGTGCTGCCCGAGCGCTGGGCACTGGACAAGCACTAATTAGTAGAAGGGACTTGGTTGCAGCCCCATGAACAACCATCACACAGAAGCACATGGGAAAATAACGGATTAATTGATTGTGACTGCGAAAAAAGAAGTACAAAGGATGTGAGAATGTGTTGCCAGTGGCCTGGCCCATTCCGAGTGTGTGAGTTTGCGTGTGCGTGTGTGTGCGTGTGCGTGTGCGTGTGTGTGCGTGCGCGTGTGTGCACCTGCACCAAGGCGGCTGAAAGATGGAAGAGCAGGAGCCAGCTAGGCCAGGGAGGCTTCTGCAGAGCATTCCAGGCAACAGACGCAGATGCGAAGACGGCAGGGGCATGACGGGAAGGGAAGTGAATAAAGAGCCGCGTGGCCGAGGCGCAGAGGGAGGGCACGCCGGGAGAAGAAGCGGGCCAGGACTGGCTCTTTCTCTAACCCGCTCTGCCCTACTCAGCACGCCGTCTCTTCCGTAGGCTTGTCCCTGCTGTGGCTGTACGTGGCTGCTACAGTTCCAGGATCCTGTCTAGCCTCAAGATGTCCAGTGGAAGACAAAGGATGCTTGTCTTTTTTTAAGGCAAGAAAAACCTTTCCTAGAAGCCCCGTAGCCCTCAAACCTGACCTCTCCTCCCCTTGGCCGCGCTGGGTCACTCCCCATGCCTAAGGCACTCACTCACAGGGAGAACACGTGAGGTCCCCCCCACCGCCGGGGTATCCCTACCCCTGAGTCACGCAGGGGACGGACGCTGACCAGAAAGACCTTGGGGCTCTGCCAGTTCGCCCCCACCAGCCTCCGTGGGCGGCCCCGAAGCCGTCTCTCGCGACCCCCGCGCCCGGATACAAGGGCTCCTGGAGACCCTGGAAGCGCCCCCGCATTGCCCCAGGTGTCTCTCCCAGGACCTTCTCTTGGAGCCACAGGCAGCAGCCTTGGCTCATTTTGCAGACTTGGGGAGACCTTCTTTTGGGGGCAGTCAGCAACAACAAAGAGCTGAGCATGGGGTCGGGCGGGACCTGTGTCCCGCCCACGGGAGAGATCTCAGAGCGTCAGCCACAACGAGGCCTGGGCTGGGAGCGGGCTTGGGGACACTGCCGCCTGCAGGCAGGCCCCGGAGGGCCCGGAGAGCCGGCCTTGAACGGGCTTTCGAACCGCTTTGTCCCTTAAATCTTCCCAGAACTGAGAAATGCCGCGTAGTCAGTATTTTTGAATTGAAAAGGGAAGTCTCCGAGTGCGCTTGTGAGATCAGATCACAGGTGGAGGGAAGAACGCGGCGACGCGCCGGGGTGGCGAAGAGGAGCCGGGCGTGGCCGCCGGGGGGTGGGGGTGGAGGATGAAGGGGACGGCGCCCGGCGCCCGGGCTGGGCCTCATCCTGTGGGAACGGTGAGTCACCCATCAGCAGGGCGCACCCAAGACTGCGGTCGCGTGCGTGGACACGTGCCGCGGTGGGAGGGAGTTCGGCTTGCTGGAACCCAGTCCTCCGCGGACCCGCGTTCCGGACGTGAGGCTACTGGTCTGTCTCCAGGGAAGGGGCACTTAAGGGAGGAGGCTTGTGCCCACGCGCGCGCACACGAGGCCCTGTCCCCGCGCCGTCCGCTCCCGTGCACGGCCCCGTGCGCCAGAGCCCCTCCCCAGAGGGCGGGGCCGCGCCCGACCTTACAAAGCTGCCGCGCGGCGCCGCCCGGGGCTGGTGCAGGGTGGGGACCGCGTAGACGTCCCGCGGGCCGGGTTGGGGGAGCAAGGCCCAGAAGCCGGGCTACTGCGATTCTATGTCGCTCCCGCCACCTCACGCCGCCTGAGGTCGTTAGGGACGGCGGCACGGGCGCAGCTCGTGGGGAGAAGTTCCCAAAGCCCCAGCCCTTGCAGCACCCGCCCGCCCAGAGCTGAGCTCCTCGAGGATTTGGGGACGGAGTAGGGCTCGGCCCGGGAGCAGGGGGCGTGGCTTTGGAATCAGGGGCGGGGGCTGGGGGGGGAGCACGTACCTAGATGGGGGTTGGGCTGCGGGAGGCGCCATTGAGGGGCGGGAACCGGGTGCCTTAAACAGTCCGTCTGGGTTTCCGAATTTGGGGACCAGGACTCTGGATATGGGAGCTCTGCTCTTGGCGGCGGAGGACTGGGCCCGGTTTCCGAGGAGGCATGAAGTGGACACAGGGTGGAGCATGAATTTTAATGTGGGGGCAGACCAAGGAGGCAGCTGGTGACCAGAGCGTGGGGCCAGGCTCGGCTGCATAGGGCCTGCAGTGGCGTCACCCTGTCTCCCTCTGTCATTTCATGAGGCCTAATTTTTTCGCGAAACCTGAGTAGGTGTCAGAGGCCTGCTTAGCAGTCTTGTCGATGGTTTCCTGGGTGGCGGTGGCCAGCTGGTCCATGGCTGGGGAGGGAGAGGAGAGGTAAGGGTGTCCATGCAGGGTTAGCATGGCCAGGGTCTCTCCCCAGGAATCCTGCCTTGGGGCACTCTGGGCAGAGGACCTTGCAGAGGAGAGGGTGTGCCTGGGCTGGGGGTGTGTTGGAGCTGCCCACCCTCCCTGCCCTCCCTGCCCTCCAGCCCCACCAGACCTTGCTGCCCCGCCTCTGTGGCCTGATCCACCACCTGCTGAGCTTTTGCTCCGGCTGTTGTCACTGAAACAGAGAGATGTGACCTTGAGCCCCAGTTGAGGCACCGCTGACCACGGGGGTCCCACCATTGCTGCACCCCCTATGCATTATTTAGAGTAGTTTGTCCTATAGGTCCAAGGGGTGGATGCCAGTGAGGTGAAGTCCCTTACCCAAGGCCACCCAGCTAGCAAGGGGCATGAGCCTTTCCATGCCTCTGAAGAGTTCTTGTTTATTTATAATGCTGGGCTCCTCCCCTCTGGCCTGCTTCCCTTCCCTTCCCCAGGCTTGCTGAGAAACTGTGGGACAGAGGAAGGAAGGTGGGGCAGGGCCAGGCTGCAGCTGCCATCGGGGCTGTGGCTGCTGCTGGACATTGCCCAGGAAGACCCCCTATAACAACTTCTCCCCTAGAAGCCTGGCCCAGATGCCTGAATCCCCACCTTCAGTGCACTTGGCCCTGGGCCTCTGCTTTTGCAAGCTCTCTCACCACCTCCTCCCTCCTGAGGCCCGCCCCAGAGAGCACAAAAGCAACAAATGCCAGTGCCTTCTTGGACAGGCAGCTTAAGGCATTGGGAGACCAAGTGCTGAAACTTCCAAGGTCAGGCCGTCTGCTCTGGACCAGGGTTTCTGCCTGTGGTGAACGAAGTTTTTCAGGTGCGTCAGCCTGCTGGGTGGGCTGACAGGTGGCTGCGGCCTGCAGAGATCCGATCCATCCTTGCTGCCAGATGGAAGGGGCTTGCCTTACCCAGAGCCATCCTTGGACGAGGGCTAGGCTGGTCCTGGGTGTGCTCACAGAGGGTCTGACCTGACCCATCAGAAAGCCACAGAGAAGGAGCCTTTGCACCCAGCTCACAGATGGGAAAAGTCTGGAAGGAAGGGTCCTACAGACAAAGGCTTCCTTGGTGGCATTGTAGTCTCACCGGGAGAACTGTGGGCTTTCCCTGGGGCACCGATGAAGGAAAGGGTTGGTTAGGACGGTGTCTCTTGACTGGGATATGGAGAGGAGGATTGAGAGCTGGAGTCCCAAGAAGTCTGGGCTAGATGCTGAAGAGCCAACCCGTACTCCCAGCCCCGAGAATGTGTAGCCTCGGGAATAAGGAGGAGAGAGCTGGAGGTGGAGGGACTAAGGCTGGGACCTGCCCTGCCGGGTGAGAACTTAAAGTAAGAAAACGATTATTTTTCGGGGGATGAGGGGTGGTGTTGAAACAAATCCCCGTGGGGTCTGGAGCAGCCTCCCCATCCCATCCTGTCCCTGGGCGGAGACCCCGGCAGGCGGAGGTCGGGGGCGGAGCGCGCTCTCCGCGGACCTTCATCCTCGCCTAAGGGCTAGGGTGGGGCCGCTCCCCGCCCGCGCCACCTCCTCTGGTGGGCCCGGGCTCCTCCGGCGCTGCCGTTCCCAAACCTCACTCAGGCCACATCCCTCCGCTGCCCGCCCCTCCATCCCAGGGGAGGGGCCCTCCCGGGCCTGAGCCTCCGGTGTGCGGACTTGCGGGCTGCCTAGACCCGCGGCTTCTGCCCGCGCGCCTCCGGGCGGGAGCCCCTGCCTGTGCCCCAGGTGGCGCACAGTCCTCACCCGCTTCCTGGGCCGTCTGTTCCACCTGTTGCTTCAGATCCTGCAAGCCCTTGCTGGCCATGGCTGCTGGGGGTCTGCGGGGTCGTCAAGGGCAGTCGCAGCAACGCTGGATCTTGCCCAGAGCGGCGGCGGCGAGCGCCAGCTCCAGTTTTTAAGGCGCCCCGGGGCCGGCCCGCCCCGCAGAGGGGAGGAGGCGCGGGGCGGTGTCCGGCAGACAGGCTGGGGAGTGACCGGGCCCTGCTCCAGGCTCCGCGAGCCCGGGAGCACATCCTGGCCTCAGGCTGGCCGCGGTGGGAAGGGGACAGTTCGAACCCAGGTCCCAGGAGGGGCTAAGGACTGCAGGGGGCCTGGGTCTGGGGTTCAGAGCGGGATCCAGAGAGGAGCTGGGGCAGGAGAGGGGCGCACACACCTCCCTGCACCTCCGTCTCCGATCCTGGGCATCCCCCAACCGGTGAGCGCAGGGTCAGTGCCGGGTCTGGAGCTCAAGGCTGGAGTTGACACTAATAACAGCAGCTGCCTTTTATTGAGCATTTCTCTTGCGCCAGGTGCTACCCTAACGCTCTACAGTCTCTTGTATAATCTTTACAACCACCTGATGAAGTGGGTGTTTTTATTTATAGCATCAGTTTACAGGGGGAAACTGAAGCAGAGAGAGGGCGAGTTAGGTCTCACCCAAACTCATTCGGCAGGGACTCGAATCCGCGTAGGTGGGCTGTAAACTCTAGGGCCCTGGCAACAGCCGCGCCAGCCAGCCCGACACCCGGGTTCGGGCACTGCAGACTGGCCATCTGCCCAGTGGGCCCTGGGACCGAGCGCATGCATACAGGGGAGGGCCGGGTAAAGCTACCCCCAGAGGGCGGGGCACCTGCTTGCGCACCTGCGGACGGTGCAACCCCAAGTGGAGGGGGAGAACGCGGTCCCCCCGTGCCTGGCCTGAGCAAGGAGATTGCCATCGGTCACCAGAGCCTGATGAGTTAGGCAGGAAGCACGGCTCAGAGGGGGCAGGAATGCGCCCTGGCCGATCGGGTCATCTCTCCTGCCGGGGCGCGTGGGGATAAGGGACGACCTGAGGGGCCAGGAGGGGAATTAGGAACCTGAGCTTGAGTGGAGAGGTCGGGGATCCCGGGGGCAGCAAAAAGACCCGCGAGGCACAACCCCCTGGCACACAAGAGGCGTGGGTCAGGCCTCACACTGCCCAGCGCTGTCCTACTCGCGACGGCCTTTGGAGCCGGGAGCCCACGCGGCACACCCTCTCCGCCTCTCTGGGTCTAACTCTTCCTCTCCGGGTCTGTTTGTTGCACCTCTGCTGGAGGCTCCCCTATTCTGAAGCTCTGGGAAGCCGCCCCCCCCCACCCGCCACCGCGCCACTCAGGCCTGTCCTGCCTGCTGGTTCCCTGCCTTTAGTGGTGGAGGGTCAGCCTCTGGTGTGGGGCGTCTGGAAGCGTGGCACAGACACAGCGCACCTAGGGCATGGATTCATGGAGAAGAGGTTACCCCTGAGCAAGCCGGAGAGGCAGGCAATGAGATTAGGTGCAGGAAGGCGGGAGCACCGTTGCAGACAACAAAGCAGCGCAATGGCCCGCCCAGGCCCAGCCCCTCCTGGCCCTGCCCTGGCTGCAACGGCGTGGGGGTGGGGAGGGGGGCGGCCTGCTCGCTGCCAGAGGGGGAGAAGGGAGCCCAGCCCAGTCCCTATCACAGCCCTGCCAGCCCTCCTCAAGACACTCGGGCCAGTCCCTGTAGCCAGGAAGGCCTTTGACTGCTCTAGTTAATCGCGGGGCCGCTGATGCTATTTGGAACCAGGCCCGGTGACGATGAGCAGACAGAAAGGCAGCAGCCTCTGTGGGAGAGATAGCCAACCCCCAGCAGGTGATGGCAGAGACAGCTCAGCATGGCCCTAAGACAGCAGACACTGGAGTCACTAGGTTCAGATACCCCCGGGGCAAGTCCCTTCCCCTCTCTGAGCCTCATAACAATTTCCCCAAAGTGTTTTTGTGCAGATGAAATGGGTACCGAACACTCACACAGGACCTTGCGAGAGGGGAGGAGCCCTGGGGCGCGGGGATGCGGAGAGGCTGAGGAGAGAGGGCATTTCGGTGGTCCCCTGATCTGCACTTTCACTTTCTGGAGTTTCAGTTATCCGCTGCTGGGGCTCAGAAACCGCTACCCCCAAGCATAGTGCTTTTCCAAACTGAAGAAGCCTCAGGTCTCTCTCGCCGTCTCCCCTCCCCGCATCTCATCTCTCAGTCCTTAGTCTTCCAAAGCACAGGGTGATGCTCTGCGGTTCCCTTATCTGCCAAAAGTCTGCACCTGCCAAAGAAGAAAACCGCCACCTCTGGTCCCTTCCCTGGGTTTTCCTTAACTGAACTCGTACAGGAAGAAAGTCTGAAGTCTCAACACACACACCTCTACAGACTTTTGTCACAAACCATTGTCTGCTCTGAAGGCCGAACAGACTTGTCCCAGGCCACTATATGTTCTCCAAGCCCATTGAATTTCCCTAAAGATCATGTGCTACCGCCTAAAATCATCCACACTTCTCCACCCTTTTTCCCATACGACCCTCTGCACCCCTGTGGGTGGTGGGGCCACTCTGATTTTCACCCCATGCACTAATAAATGTGTATGCCGTTTCTCCCACTAATCTGCTTTTGTGAGTTTATTTTTCAGTGAAACTTCAGAGGGCAAAGAGGAAGTTTCCCTTGGCCCCTACACCAAGGTCAACCAAGGTCAGACGCAGTAAATGGAAAATTCCAGAAATAAACAATTCATAAGTTTTAAATAACTTTTATTACAGTATATTGTTATAATTGTTCCATTTTATTATTAGTTATTGTTAATCTTTTTTTTCTTATTTTTCTTTTTAAATAATTAAGGGGGAGGCGAGCCCAGCTGGGCTGGCTCAGATGCAGGCAGGCGGCAGGGCTGAGACCAGTGGGTTATTGTTTTTTATTGTTGTTGTTGTTTTTTCCCCTCTGCGCCCCCCCATTCCCCAGTCATTGTTAATCTCTTCCTGTGCCTGATTTATAAATTAAACTTTATCATGCTGTGTATGTGCAGGAGAAAACATAGTATGTATAGGCCTCGGGACTGTCGCGGTTGCAGGCATCCTGGGATGTTTGGGATGGGGCAGCGGAACTACCGGACTCCTCTGGGGAAGTGAGACGCTGCCTCACAGGGCCCAGAGCACGTGGCAGGGGCTTAAAGGCAAAAAGCACTGCAGGTGCCTGTGGGCTGGGGAAGGGGCTTCCTGGAACAGGCAGATGTGGATGTTTGTCATTTGAGTCCAGCAGTAGGCCCTGAGTGTGTGCATGGGGGTTGCGGGGAGCAGCAGGGACCCTTCTAGGCTCTTTCAGCAGAGGCAGAGGGAGCCTTCCGAAGGCTGTCCCCGGGGACCTGGTGTAGGTGCCCTCTCCCCGACCCCCAGTCACCTGAGCTGCCCTTGCTCCTCCTTGCTTTCTCTCACAGCCCAAAGAGCTTTCGGGCACGCCCAAGCCCGGGGTGGCCTGCTGCTGGGGCACGCACAGGCCTGCTTATGTGCATGTGTCTGGGCCAGGGAGCAGGAACACCCCTCACTGCCCTGAGCTGCTTCCAGACCCTTCTTCACTCCTGCCCTGGCAGGGTTTGTGGGGTAGGGGACCAGCAGCCCCCTGCTCCTTTCTGCTTCCTCGGTGGATGCCCAGGGCAGCTGACCAGGGGACAGCCAGCTCAGCTGTGCCGGCCGCCTTGACCCCTGCTCCCCGCTGCAGAGGCTGGCTGGGGAGGTGGTGTGGACAGGCAGTGTCTGGAGTCAAGTGTGTACTCAGGCTCTGGCCCGGACACCCAGCACTGGAGGCCTGGGGCAAGTCCCTTAGATGCTCTGAGCCCAAACTGGCTGGGTGTCAAAGGGGAGTGTGGGGTCCCCAGGGAAGCCAGGTCTCTGTTCAGCCAACTCTGAACAAGACTGCTGGGCACGACGCAAACAGCCCTGCATGTAGGACATTGACCAGCCCAGTCCCTGGGTTGTTTTGGCACTTTGGGTACGGGGCACCTGCCACAAGTACCCTGGAGCTTGTGCTGTCCCAGTGGCTGGAGCAGAGAATGGAGGTCGACCAGGTGGCTCTGGAGCAAAGTCACCTGCGCTTGTGCCCAGTGTCCTGCTTCTCAGCTGAAGTGGGAGCATACAAATCCTACCTGATAGGTTTGTTCTGAAGATTAAATAAGGTAAAATGCTCAGAACGTACCCAACAGACGCCTGGGAAGAACTCAGCAAATGTTAATTTTTACTGTTTCTCTCTCAAGCAAAGCTTACTCTTGTGCACCTCTGCTGCCATGGTTTTTAATGACACCTCACAAGCTTCTGGGTGCAGGAAGGGACACCCCAGCTGCAACTCCAGAAGGGAGCTTGAGGCTGGGTGGGGCCAGGCAGGAAGTGCCCTGAGGTCACCTCGTGTCTCTGCTGGGGAAGGTGCTCTTCATCTCACTGTGGGTGTAGACTTCACCATCTTTGACAGTTCCTCTCTGCTCCAGGGAGGGCCTTAGGTGACCCTGTTCCCTGCAGGACCCTGGAGCCGTGGACGTACACCGTGGGAAGGCACAGGAGCCGGTCCTCACCTCCTGCTGACAGTGGGCTCCGGGAGACAGAGTGGGCAGGTGGGGCCACCCAAGGGTGAGCTAAGGCTGCTCCTGCAGACAGACAGGACCGCGTGTCCTGCCGATTGCCTGGGGGAGCTGAAGGCAGGGCCACCTACTCCATGTTAGAGGCAATGGGTGAGTTAGGGCAGAGGTGTTCCTGATGGCAGTGCCAGCTCTCATAGGTTCCAGAAGTGCCCAGTGTGTCCCTGTAGGGTACCTGGTCCCATCAGCAGGCTGAACCAGTTCCGTTCCTGGGAGGGCCCAAGGGGATCTTCATGGGCTCTGTGGCGCAGAGAGGAAGCATGGCCAGCAGTAGGGCTCGAGTTTTATTTGGAGTCATACACAAAAAATAAATAAATTCACAGCAGCATCTGTGGGGTCAGAAGGACCAGAGGGCAGAAAGGGCCGAGGGAGGGCGGTGCGGGCGGCACGCACGGCAGCTTGGGCGGACGGGCCTGGGTGGCCAGGCGAGGGGCGGGGAGTGTGGGCAGCTGCAGGTCGCACGCCAGGGTGGCACTCTTGTGCCAGGAGGGGGTGGGGTCCAGGGCAGAGGAGTGTCCTCGGGCCTCCGAGCTGGCTTGCAGCCCTCTAGTCTCCCCCACTCTTGGCCTGGAAGAGAGAATGACCCTCACACACAGCTCCAGACCCCCGACCCTCACTGGCCACCCTGAGTGGCCGGGGGAAGGTTGTCACCTGTGCCCCCTGCCTGAGGGGTCATTCGTGGGGGGATCTCACACTCAGGTCCGGGATTGGCCCTGCCCACAGTCCCTGTGGGGGCTGCAGGAGGTCGGGGGACCCCACAGACCCTGAGAGGGAGGCGGCGAGTCTGTGGAGAATGGGGACCCTACCCAGAAGCCCTCCGTGGTGTACCCCAGACCCATCTCCTACCTCCTCAGCCACTTCCTCTTCCTCTCTGGCTGCCTCGTCCTCCTGTGGGGGAGCAGGTTGCTTCAAGTCATCCTGTAGGGGAGCAAAGGGGACATGAGGCCATGTGGAGGACGCAGGGACCCGCAGCTGCCCTGCAACCAGGGCCTCATCTACCCTGGCCTCAAAGACCAGCAAAGGGGCTGGAGGTGCGGGAGGTGTGGGAGCCAGACTACAGCTGGGGCTCTGTCTGGCGACACCAAGGCTTTCTGGTATCACCCCCCAAGCTGATCCCTGTCTCTGGGCAGCCCCTGGTTGGGCTTCCTTGATGAGGCAGCCAGTGGGGTGGGCTGAGGTGGGGGTGGGGGACAGTGGCCCCTGAGCCCCAGGCCTGACCCTACCCACATGAACACATACCTTTGCTCTGCTGAGCCCCAAATCAGCCCTAGGTTGAGGGGTGTGTCATCAGTGCTCACACAGGGACCCTGCAGCCAGCGGGGCTAGGTGTCCAGCTCAAGGCCTCAGAGCTCAAAGGAGCAGGGCTTGTTGGCCTCAGGTTAGGCTTGCTCCAGGCCCACTCAGGTCCCCAGTAGCATGGGTCCCTCTCCCTGCCTCCTGGATGGGCTCTGGGTGCAGGCTGGTCAGGGCTAGCAAGGGTCACACAATCCTCTCCCACTTCCCATCTTCTTCTGTCCCCCTACACTCCAGGCCAGCCAGACACTTGACCCGAGTGGTCATGACAGCTGGTGATCAGCCTGGACACTGGTCTCAGCACCTATCTCTGGAGGTTCCTGCCACCTCTGTGCTGCCACAGGACTGTCCTGCCCTTTGTTGGAGTGGGGCATGAAAGGACAGAACTTCAGAGCTGGCCAGGTTCTCCAGGGAAGGGCAGGTGGTCACCTGCCTGGTCCTGCTGCCGCAAGGGTGGTGATGAGACCCGTGGAATGCACAGTCGGTCTGCATCCTTCTGCGGTTCTCTGGGGGTGAGTCATGACTGGGTTTTGGGTGTCACCAGGAAATCAGTCTCCCTTGGGGCAGCTGGGAGGGCTCACCAGCCTTCCTCCAAGCTCCTCGAGGAGGGCCCGGGCACCCCCACCCCAGGGCCTCTTTTGCTGGGGGTGGGCAGGGAGGGGGTCTCCCAGGGCATGTATGGGTTCTGCCCAGGCACTGACGATGATGACACAGTCACCTTCATTTGTTGGGTTCCCACCAAGAACCAGGCAGATCTCTTCATGGGGGTCCTATCCCTGCCTCATCACACAGCCCACTGAGACAGACACTTTTGCCCTCGTCTTACAGATGAGGTAGAGGAGACCCAGAGAGGTTACTTGGCTTCCCAAGGTCACACAGCTAGGAAGGGGCAGAGTGGGGACTAGGAGAGGAAGCAGCTGCCGACTCCTAGGACGTGGAGACCCTATGCTGGCCCTGGAAACAGACACTTGGGTGCACCCCAGAGCCAGGGGCAGGGTGGCCTCTACTCTTCCACCCACCCACTCCCAGGTTCTCAGTGCTGGGAGCCTCAGACTCCACTGCCCAGGCGGCCTGGGCCTGTAGCAGGTAGGGGAGCTGGAGACAGCACCCGCCACCCCCACCCCCGCCCCAGGTTGGAATCTCAGTCCCCCACCCCACCACCACCTACACTGCCGGAGTCTCTCAGGGCACAGGCCCCGGTGGTGAATCCAAGCTCGCGTGGACTCGCCATGGGACCTGGGACACATTACTTAATCTCTCTGGGCCTTAGCGTCCACCCCCTGTCTCATGGGATTTCGATCAGACTAAATGAGCTAATGAGCGTAAAATGCTTAAAGCAGAGCCTGCCCTGCGATAGGCGCTGGGACAGCTCACCTGGCCAACACCCACCCCAGGGGAGCTCGCCACTGCTCCCGCGGTCTCTGCTGCCGGGCCGAGCACACACATGCACACGCACGCATGCACGCACACAGTGCACCCGTACACACACAGCACGGGCACACGCCGGCCCACACACAAAGGAGGCCGCAGAGGGTGGGGTCAGGCCTCACTGCCTTCCCACCACCAGGGGGCGCCGCTTTCCTGCTGCTCCCCGGAGCGAGGCCCCGGGACGGAAGCTGGACCTGGGGGCGGGTGGTGACTTGGCAGCTCTGGCCTCGTGTCCACTGCCCGGGAGGCTGCCTGTCACCGTGTGAGGCCCTGTTGTCACTTACAAAATGTGGTATCTCCTAAATGCTGGGAGCCACACAGAGGGCGTGGTGTTGAGTCTCACTTTCCTTGTCTATAAAATGGGCCCACAACACCCGCCTCACAGGGGAGGAGGGGTGAGGATTCCAGCTGGGAATGGGTGTGAAATGCCAAGCACGGAACCCCGCTCCGCCCCTGGCACACAGCCGGCGTTGAAACTGAAGCTTCCGTCTATCTCCCTGTGTGCCCCAGGCAGGGTACAAAGCCCCCTCCTTGGCTGGCCTCCCTGGGCGGAGGACAGATGGGCCAGTCCGAGGGCTGGGGCTCACCTTGCGCACCACCCCAGAAGTGACCGCGATGTTCTCCGCCTCCTCCACCGTCTTGGCGGCCACGGTGTTGACGCTGGTGACCACAGCCTCGCTCACGGCGTTGGCCTGCTCCTTGGTCTTCTCAGCCACTGTGGGGGGACTCTGGCTAGTCTGGGCCCTGACCCCTCCCCACCAGGCTGGCCCTTCCCGGGCACTCAGAGCCCCGGCTCTACTGGGACCCTTGGCTGCCCCCTTTCTGACTCCAGGGCAGCTCTAATGCTGGTGGCGGGAAGGGCAGGCCCACCCTGGTCTAGCCTGGGGGTCTGGGTCCATGTAGGGTTTGGGCGCACAGTTGGGAGTGAGGGAGGACCCTGGGCTTGGGCCCTCAGTACTAGGGTACAGAAATCCCCGGGGTCCCAGCCCCCATGTCCCCCAGCGCTGAGGCTCCTCACCTGAGGTCACGCTGTGCACGACACCCTCCTTGGTCTTGGCTCCTGGGGAGGAAGTGAAGGCATCAGCCCAGGACCACCCCTCCGGGTGTTGGTGGTGTCAGGGCAAACACCACAGAACAGCTGACAGCTGGCCCAGCTGCGGGGTCAGTAGGAGGTGAGGAAGGTGTCTGGCGGCAGCTGCCCCTTCAAAGGGCCACTTCCTGCTGTGTCTGGAGGAAGTGGACGGATGGGAAGGGGACAAGACAGGGTGGGGGACACGAGAGACCAGGCCTGAGGGGGACACTGGTTGGACTCAGGGTCTAGACCCTGTTGGGGTGTGGCCCGGCCTCAGAAGCAGCAGCAGCAGGACAGGGCGGCCAAGCGCTGAGTCATCAGCCTCCCCTTCCTCCTCTTGAGGGGGCCACAGGGGGATGGGGCGGGTCAGACACTGAGCCTGGGTCTCATCTCCCCAGCCCAGCCCGTCCCTCTGGGAGGCGTGGGGACCTGTGGCCTGGCTGCTGGCCGCAGCAGCTGCCGGTGGAGAGGGCGGAGAGCCCACCTGAGCACCAGAGTGCTTCGGGGGCTCCAGCTCCAGGGAGCCCAGTGTGTCCCATGCCTTTGTGTGTGCACAGACAGGTGGCCAGCCGTGTCTGCCATCTGAGTGTCCCTCTTGCTGTTCTGTCCCAGGTACTGTGGATGCTCCAGGGCTTAGAGACCCTGGCTTCACAGCCAGGGTCTCACCCCCTCCCAAAATGCCTCCCTGGGGCTGGGAGCAAGGTCAGGCCAAGGTAACTGGGCACCCCACCCTCAGGCCACCATGCGGCCACGCCCAGCCGCGCCCCCACTCACCCACATACATGACCCCCTCCTTGGTCTTCTCGGCTGCCTCTGTCACCCCCTGCTTGGTCTTCTCCACGGCACCCACCACGCCCTCCTTGGCAATGGAGAAGCCCTTTTTGAAGACGTCCATGGTGATGGACAGGGCCGGGCTCAGCTGCTGCAGGCAGGACGGGAGCCGGACTCTCCCTGCGAGCTGCGGGCTGGAGCTGGCGCGAGTGCTGCTGCAGTGGCTGTCCCCGCCGCTGCCTCCTATTGACGCGATGAAATATTGATGCGGAGGCCAGCTGGAGCCCAGCCAGCCCGGGGTGCAGGGAGGGAGGGAGGGAGGGAGGCCTGCCCACACTTTCCCCCAGGGTGGGGCAGCAGGGGACCCTGCTGGCTCAGCCCTGTCCTCCTGCCCCTGCCCTCCAGGAAGGGGATGCAGGGGGCTGGACGCATCTTAACCCATCCTGCCCCTCATGCATTCGCTGCCTTGCCCACCCACGGCGTGGGCCCTGGCTGGGTGCTCTCGGGCTGGGGGCTGCTGTGTCTGCGCTGTACCTGGGGAGACAGGCACAGAGCGGGGAGGCACCTTGGCTGTTGCCCCCGCGTCCCAGGTAGGGCAGGGGTCAGGCCATGCAGGCCTGTCAGATGAGACAGGCCAACCTCCCAGACCGATCTGGGTTGACCAGCTACCCACCAGCATCCTGGATGCCCCTGGCCCCAGGCTCTGCAGAACCAGTCGGAGGAGCTGGGAGGGGCACGCAAAGGACTTCCCCAGGCCCTGGCCCCTGGCTGCACGCTGTGCCACCCCAGAATAGCTTCTTTCCTTCTCTGAGGCTCCACCCACCAGCTGGCTCCCACAGCCCAGCAGTGAAAGATGCTGAGGAGGCACGATGTGCCCCCCACTTCCTGGCCAGCAGCGTGAATGGGCAGCGGGTCCCCGAGACCAACCCCACCGCTTCCTGCAGCCCCACCTTGAGGCTTATGCGCTTCTCCTGGCTCCCAGGGAGCAGGTTCCCATGGGGACGCGTTTGGTGGGGCCACCCCTTGTGTCTCCCACACCCCCAGTGTCCCTGAGCCAAGTCCTCTTGGGGTACAGGGAACGGCCTGCGTGGTTGGTGGCCCCTGTGGGGAGCAGGCAAGGGCGGGGCAGGGGCCGGATGAGACCCACCGGGTGGGCCGGCCCAGGCCACTTCCTCTCTTTGTTGTCCCCGTGTTTTCTTTTCCTTCTGAGATTTAACTTGAAACCAACGTCACTGGCAGTTTCTGGAGTCACTTGCTGAGCCAAGCCTAAGCCTGTCCCACCACCAAGATGATCCTGACTCTGCTGCTCGGCCTCGGGGGGCCCCTAGCCTGGGGACTGCTGGGGGCCTGGGCTCAGGCCCCTGGTACTGGGTTCTCTGACCCACACAGCTCCAGGCTGCCTGGGGTCTGGAGCGCAGAGGCTGAGGACACCAGCAGGGACCCTGTTGGACGGTAAGACGGCCTGGATCTTGGCAGAGGTCATGATGCAGGACCTGGGTCCCAGCTCATCCAGAGCAGGGCCTCTCTTCCCCATCTGTGAAATGGGCTGATGTTGTCCCTCTGCTGGGCCAGCTGTGAGGCTTAACCGGGCTCTCCTTCCAGGGGCCACCCCCAGACAGCCTGGACTGGATGCTCCGGGGTCCGCCTAAGAATGACAGGGAGTTCCCTGTCTGAGCCATGGCAAGGAACAGGGCCTTGGACAGCGAGGGAACAGCTCCTGCCGTCAATCACCCAGCATGGGGGTGCTGAGGGACAGTGGCCCTGGACGTTCCAGCTGGCCTGGCCATGGCTTCTCTTCTTCGAAAGAAATCAATTCTGAAAGCTGAGCCCCAGCAAGTCTGGCCCGGCCTAAGCCACAGAGGACAGATGCTCCTGGGGCTGGGGTTTTGAACTGAGTCCCCGGGGCCCAGCCCCGATTGCCCAGCGTGAGAAGAGAGGGACCCCTGCTCTCCAGAGCACAGGGGGCAGGGGCATCTGGGGAGCTCTGCCTCGGCGCCCCTGGGAAGGGGAGGGGTGGTCTTGCGACTTGGACCCCCGACACCGTCTTCCAACGTTCTATTCGTCCAGGGTCCAGGCCGCTCCTGCTGACAAGGTGCTGGGCCTGTGGGTCCCACCAGGGGCTGTGGTGGCCCTGGAGCCTCATCTGCAACCACAGAAGAGCAGCAGGTGCCATTTACTGCACGGTCTCTGGGCACCTTGCCAAGGGTTTCTCAGTGAACCCCCCCCAGAGCCTGAGGCTCGGAGAGGCTGAGCAGCTCACCAGGGTCACACAGCTAGGGCGAGCCGAGGCAGCATCTGAGTGTGACTGCAGAGCTCACGCTGGACCCTGAGAGTGGAGCGCTCAGAGGCAGCCCACCCCCAGATGCCCTACCCCAGCCCCGGCTGCCCCCGTGTCCCTCACACACCAGGTTGGTTGGTTGAGTACATCTGTGTGGGTTTGGAGGGTGAGGGGGGCCCATTCGCATTCACCCAGCGTCTCCCGTCTGGATGTACGACAGTCACCATGACGCTGGCTCACAGAACGGATCTGCCTGGGACAGTCTCGGGCAGCTTTGCATTTCCAGGTGAAGGTTTGTTGGGCACTTTCCCGACAGCAGATTTGACCCGGGAGAGGCAGGGCTGAGAGTTAAGTGCACATCAGCCCACAGGCCCTTCGCGAGCCGGGCTGGCCTCGGAGAAGCCCCCTCCTGCCGGCTCCCAGGTCTTCTCAGGGCCGGAGGCGTGGGCGATTCTTGGGGGTGGGGCGAATCCAGTCACCCAGCTCTGATTTCAGGACCAAGGACCACGTCTTCCCTCCCCAGAGCTCCATGCCTGGGTCTCTGGGCCCCCTTCCTCCCTCGGAGGACAGTGGTCAGGAAGGAGGAGGGAGCTGCTTGGTCGTGGGGAGGGACTTGGATCCCTTGGCCTCAGGGAGCAGGCTGGGTCCCCTCAGCCGTTCCCTGGGGGTCTCATATGGGAAGGTGCGCACAGGTACACCCGGGCCAGCAATACCCAGGTCCCAAGCCTGGGACCGCCCTGACTGCTGGGGTCTCCTTCCCACAGCCCTAGAAGCTGCGTCCCCACAGGCCGGCCAAGTTATCCAGCATCCGGAGAGCTGGTGAGAAAGGAAGGAAACACTGCGGCTTCCTGGACTAATTGCTTCCCAGGCTCCTGTGATGGGAGGCGGAAGTGCGCTCCAGTCCCCTCCTGGAAACCCCGCACTCCAGCAGCAGGGCTGGTGACACCATTAGTGACTAGGCCTCCAGCCTGCATTTGCCCTCAGGCCTGTTTGCAGAGCCCGGTGGGGGCAGGCCCTGGACACAGACCCTGTAAGAGCCTTAAACGACTGTGTCTGTGGACTGCAGGTGGGGATGGCGGAGGGACATGGTTTACTGCTTCCCAGGTGCTTGGGGACCTCAAGGGCCCTAGCCTGGGGAGCCAGCAGCGTGAGTGCTGGGAGTCCGAAAGGAGGAGGCCCTTTCCGTGCTCCCAGGCGTGGTGGGGTGTTTCGATTGTGGGTTCTTCAGACCCAGGACTTGCTGCCCCAGTGCGACTGTGTCTGCTGCGGTAGGGACCTACTGACCCCCAGGCAAGGTGGCCCATCTACCACTTGCTGTGACAGCTCAAGGGGTGGGGACGCTACCCAGGGCCACAGAGCCAGGGCCCCCCAGGCATCCTCCGTCCTATCCCCTAAGACAGTGGTAGTGTACGGGGTGCTGCTCCCAACAGCCTGGCCGCTGTCGCCAGCACCCAGCCTCTCCCGGGCCCTCACACAAGGAGCACCTGAGATTTTGCCCGCCGGGGGGTCGAGCCCCAGAGGAGTCCAGCATATGGCTGGAGGTCACACAGGAGGAGGGCAGAGCCCAGGCCAAGGTCTCTGGGCCACACTGCACCTCCTGCTCCCACTCCTGCGCCGGGCCACGTGGCCCTGGCCATGAGCAGGGAAGAGCCCCCAGGCCCACACTCAGGGAACCTGAGGGGGCCTCAGGCTTCTCTGCCAAGGCCCCTTTCTGCTCAAGGACAAAGCCCTGTGAGTTTCTCCCCTGGGACAGTTACGTTAATGGCTGGATCAAGGCCTCAGAAAACAAGGCTGCTGAGAGTACGCCCTCCCTCCGCAGGACCACGTGGGCCCAGCAGGAGGTGGGTGTACTGGCTGCAAAGAGGCTTTCCAGGCCATTTACATAATGGCCTCCGGCAGCCACAGCCATTATGCGGAAGGCTGGGCTAACGGCCCCTTCCCTGCGGGACGCTCCCTCTGCCTCCCCCACCCCTGCGCTCCAGGATGAGGCTTCTCCACGTTTCCAGAACCAGGGGAAGGGCCTGTTCAAGGTCACCCTGGGTTCAGAGAGCAGAAGCGCTGAGAGCCCAGGCCTCCCAGCTCCCAGTTAGAAGGTGCAAAGGGGCCAGGAGACTGTCCCATCTGGGGCGGGCTAAGGGCAGGCCCAAGCCAGACCGGAGAGCCCCTTCCGCCCCCACCGCCCCGCACCAAACTCTGGGCTGCCCCCTCCCCCTCCGTAGACCACTGGGAGATGGGGGCACCCAGCGGGGCTCCCCAAGGGAGGACACAAAGAGGGAGGGGGCCTGCGACGGAGGGGCAGAGAGAACAATGGGCACTTCAGCAAGTTGGGCAGGGGGCACAGGCGCCTAGGGCCAGCACGAAGCTGCCAAGAGGAGGAGGAAACCAAAGCAAAGGTCAGGAATGTTCCCAGGGCTTCTGGGCCAGCAGCCTGCATGGTGCCAAGGGAGGGACTGCCCAGGGTGGGGGAGTGCGGGCCAGAATAGTGGCTGCTGGAGCCCAAGATTCCGGAGGCCAGAAGAGAAAGTTCCTGGGCAGGAAGGGTGGGCGGCATAGTTTTCAGTTCCAGGAGCTGGAGGTGGAAAGTCCTGGTCACTCCTGGCACGCTGGACCAGGCCAGGCACGCTGGGGCCACAGGCCTTCCAGGCCCTCTGCAGCAGGTCAGAGGGTGTGCGAGAAATGGAACTTTGTTTAGAGACCGTGTTTCTTAAACCTTGGCACTAATGACATTTTGGACTCGCGAATTCCCTGTGGGGGTGTGGGGGCTGTCCTGTGTATTGTAGGGTGTTTGGCGGCATCTTTGGCCCCCACCCACTATACACCAGTCACGGGTAGCACCCAGCACGCAGTTGTGACAATACGCCTGGGGACAGTCCCGTCTCCTCCCGTTCAGAACCACTGGTTTAGAGAGGTGCTTTTCCCTAGGGCTGAGCTTGAGTTCCAGGAATTTATAGGGGGCCCAGGGCAGGTGTCTGTGCAGGCAGGCGTCTCACCCAGGGTTCCAGAGCCCCAGTGTTGAGCGAGCAGTCCTTCCTTTCTTCCGTCCTCATCTTGATGTGCTCCCTTTTGCCCACTTCCGAATCCCTTGGGGATGCACAGGCCCCTTCCTGGTCCCCGTCCCATTGATTGGTTTGCCAAACCCTGTGCCAGTGCCCATGGTTTTCATTACTTGGCTTTAGAGATGGTCTTGACAGTTAGAAGAGAAACTCCCTACTCATAGTTGTCTTCCAGAATGTTCTTGCTATTCATCTGCATTTTCTATTCCAGATGGAAATAATTTTATTTATTTTTTTTAAGTTTTATTTTTATTAGTTATACATATCTACAGGCAGGGGTCAGAAAACTTTGAACACCCGTTTTTGTTAATAAAGCTTTATTGGAACACGGCCAGGCTCGTTCATGTACACATTGTCGGCGACTGCCCTCCTGCTATGATGGCAGAGTTGTGCAGATGTGACAGAGTCTATGTGGCCTAAAACAGCCTAAAATCAAGGCCAGCATCAGGGGCATGTGGCCTTGCAGGTGCACACAAGGCCCTGAACTCCGAAGGGCCCCACACTTGGTGTCACCATCCCGAAATTCTTGATAATACTTGAACAAGAGGCCCCACATTTTCATTGTGTGCCGGGCCGTGCATATTACGTAGCTGATCTTGTGTGAAATATTTACTCCCTGTCCCTTTAGAGAAAAAGTCTGCTGACCCTCTGGGTTAGAGGGAACTGCTGCAGTTGTGTTAAGACAGTCAGAAGCCCAGCCTCCTCTGATCCCGAAAGGCAATGACTTTCAATTTTTTAGGTGATTCTTTCACAGTTACCTGTGTCTCTAAATAACATGCTTATATTGCTGCTCGGGAGGTAGCGCTATCTGTGACTCGCTCTCCTTCCTACCCCACACCACAACCCCAAAGCACATGCGTGTGCACACATCCATGCACTATACTGCTACTTAGGGTTGAACCTTGAAACAAACTAGGAATCTTTTTCTCCTCCCTGCGCACTTTTGGTCTTCCCTGGAGTAAAAAATTGTCTTGCTCTTTTGTTTAGTTTTCTGCGTCTTTGTCAACTCAATTCCAAACTCTCAGCCAGCTGCCCACATGTGCTCTCGACATCTCATTCACATCAGGTGTTTGACCAGCTGCGTCCTCTTGGAGATGCTGCTCCCAGAGCCTCCAAGTGTGCCCCAGTCCGACTGTGGCCCTCTGTCCCCACAGCCCACTGTTGTCCTGGGCGCTCCCTTCACCTGGTTCCACGTTGGAACCTGTTTCCTGATACCAGGCTTTCTCTTTCTTGGTTTTCTCTCTCGTTTTGGTGAAGCACTTCCCAAGGCATAGCAGTTCAGTCCTGGGCTGTACCTTAGCATGACCCAGAGAGTTTTAAAATGCTGATGCTCAGGTCCCAACCTCAGGGAGTCTGTGATGAGGCCCAGAGACTTTTTTTTTTTGACAGTCTCGCTCTGTCGCCCTGGGTAGAGTGCAGTGGTGTCATCATAGCTCACTGCAACCTCAAACTCCTGGGCTCAAGTGATCTTCCTGCCTCAGCCTCCTAAGTAGCTGGGACTACAGGCGCGCATCACAACACCTGGCGAATTTTTCTGTCTTTAGTAGAAACGGGGTCTCGCTCTTGCTCAGGCTGGTCTCAAACTCCGGAGCTCAAGCGATGCTCCCACCTCGGCCCCCAGGGTGCTAGGATTACAGGCGTGAGTCACTGTTCCCGGCCTGCTTCTTTATTTTTCTTATCTTCTCTCTCCTATTTTTCATCTCTTTGTTTGTTCTTCTTTTAGGGAATTTTCTTTAACTATACCCTCTAACATTTCTATTAAATTTCCTTTTCATTTTTACTGTTATGTTTTTAATTTCCAAGGGTTCTTTTTTGTTCCCGGAATGTTCACCCCTCCTATCTCCCTTTTTTAAAATATAGCTTCCTGTTCTTGTTTCTTGGGTGCAGTAACTTCTCTTATCAATCTGGAAATATTAGTGGAATTTTTTGGGACGTTCACTCTCCTTGCACAGTCTTGGTTTTCTCCAAGTTGACTTTTTTCCTTTTGCTCATTTTGACCTCCTCTTTGTAACGGAGATGTTTCTGGGGGTGATCCTTGGATGTCTGCTCTCATAAGAGGAGGGAGACTGAGAAGCTGACCAGAAGCCGGGGTGTATGGATGTGGCTTTCTGGTCTGTGTTGCAGTGGGATGCTCTGGCTGGGCTATTTCACTGGGGAACCCTGAAGTCAGCATCTTTGGGTCATTTCCTCTTGGGCTGGGCCATTTTCCTGAAGAGCTTTTCTAATCTGCAGCAGAGGGTGGCAGCTGCCACCAGGCTTCTGGGAGCCAAGTGGGAAAGTAGGCTGGCGGGGGTTCAGCACTCAAAATGGACAGGGCCACTCGATCCCCTCAGTCCTCCCCCTGCCTTTCCCACCAATATCCCTGTGTGACAGTGCCTGATGGCCCCAGGACAAAGACTGGCCCCGGAGAATAAAATCCCAGCACTGATAGCGACTCCATTACCAAGGCCCCTGCCTCTAATATCTCACAAATATGGCCACCGCTCCCACATCCACCATCCTCAGTCCAAGCTGCCCTCAACTCCCCGCCGGACCCCTGGTATAACTGCCTGCGTCTTACCCCTGGCTCCTTTCTGCAACCAGGAACCAGGGTTCGTGTCACTTCCCTGCTGAAGCCCCTCTGTGACTTCCCATGCCCTCAGGACAGTCCAGCTCTTCCTCAAGGTCTGGCCTCTCCTGATGTCCCCAGCCTCCCTCTGCACCCTCCCAGCCCCCTCACAGCTCTTGCTGCCTCATCTGACGCTCCCTTTAAGACACGGTCCAGTGATCTCCTCCTGAAAGTATCTCCAGATCCTGGCGCCCATCATCCCTTCTGTGCTGAGTGCCTGCTCTCCCTTGGGACCCTGAAGGGAAGGTCTGCACCTCCATACCTGGCCCCTGGCCCCCAAGAGGTGCTGAGCTGAGTGGGCCTCGGAGGTCATTGCCACCTGCAACTCTGGAGAGCTTTGCCCTGGGAGCTGACTGCCGGGGGAAGCGCCCTCTGAGCCCGTCCGCTGACCCATGGAGCCAGCCACCGGGTCAGTGAGCTGGGGCTCTGCCAGCATGAGTGTCCCCCCAGTCCTCGGCCCCACAGCACATGCTGGAGAAGGGCAGACATGGACAGGTTACCTCTCAAGGGTTCGGCATGCTGAGTATGACCCCCAGCCCCTGCAGGACCTCTGTGTAGTGGCCTTTCTCAGAAAGGAGACTGCTCGCCAGCTGCTTTCCTTCCCCTACAGCAACTGCTTGAAAGTCCATGTCTATAACCGTCCTAATGGGCGTGGCCAAGTGGCCGGTGCCCTTGCTGTGGTCTCTGGTGAGGAAAGATGTGGGCAGTGACCGGGCAGGCTGCCAGGAACGGGGCCGCGCAGCCGCGTTCACAGAGCACGTGTCAGGAGCCAGGCACCTGTCTCATCCGCCCCTGAGAGGAAGGCACTTCGATCTGCTCGCGTAGATGGGGAACTGAAACTCCCTAACTGCCTCGCTCAAGCTCACACAGGCGGAGAGAGTGACGGATTTGAATCCAGGACTCTCCAGCCCCAGCTCCACCCTGCTGCCTCCTGGCACCAGGAGAAACAGTGACAGCCCTTCTGGCTCTGCGAGTAATTTTGCTGTGTGATTTTGGGGGCTCCTCAGCCTCTCTGTGCTGACCTGGGGAGGCTTCAGGAAGGCGGTGGAGCAGGTGCCCTCCGCAGCCTGGGGATGAATAATGCAGAGCGCTCCCTGCTCAGGCTAACGGAGTCCCGGATTCCAGCACCGGGTGGGGAGGCGGGGTGGGCGCTCTGCACCAGCGCCCCCTGTTGACCGGGTGTGGCTCAGCAGCCCTCTCCTCTGGCTCGTTTTCCAGTAACTGGTGCCCCTACCAGAAGTCCAAGCTGGTCACCTTGGTAGCCGCTTGCAAAACGGAGAAATTCCTCGTCCACTCGCAGCAGCCGTGTCCACAGGGGGCTCCAGACTGCCAGAAAGTCAAAGTCATGTGAGTGCGGGAGGACGGGCCACTCGCCCAGGCCCCATGGGCTCACCTTGGAGTCACTGAGCCAGCCCTCCTCCCCCAGGTACCGCGTGGCCCACAAGCCGGTGTACCAGGTCAAGCAGAAGGTGCTTACCTCCGTGGCCTGGAGGTGCTGCCCAGGCTTTGGGGGGCCCGACTGCCAGCACCAAGGTAGGGCTCCCTGCAGCGCCCCCCCCCCCGCCGCCCCGACCTCTGGTTAAGCAGCTCCTCTGACTGCTGGAGGCAACATCCCACACTTTTTTCTGCAGATCCCACGGCAACTCCGGAGCCTGAAGATGCAGGTGATGACCACCGGCAGCCTGGGGACGGGCCAGTCAGCGTGGCACCTGGTGTGTTGCTTTCCTGGGAGTGGGGGGCAGGCAGGCTGGCAGAGCCATGTGTCCTGCTCTTTCTCCCCTGATAGGGCAGTGCCATTTCAGGAAAACCTTGCCCCAGAGTCAGCAGGAACTCCTCTGAGGCCCTGAGCCACCTTCCCCCTCGGGGGCCAGGTTCACAGGGCCATCGGCTGCCTGTCTGCTGGTTGAGCACACATTCCCTTTCCCTTGACCCCATTTTCTGGGAAGAACTGGTTTGTTGGCACTTTCCTTGCCCCTGAACCCATGCCTGGAAGAAGCATTCTCGGCCTCCTCTATCCCCCAACCAGCGCCAGGAGGTCATGCTGGCACTGGTCTTGGAGTCAGCACAGGAAACCCACCAAGGGACTCCATTTGCCAGAGGCTCTTTTGAGGCTGGGCCCAAGATTGAGATGGCAAATGAGTTTTGTCCTGTGGTGAACTACTGTTCATAAGGGCTGTGGTGAATGATGTGAGGCCACATCCATATGCTGAGGACGGGAGCATGCCAGGATTGATTAGTCATGTCTGCTGTGAGCGTGGGAGGCAGGGAGGGCTCACTTGCTATGCATTTGCCCTCCTGGTGCTAAAGGTTGCAAAAGTCTTGCTCAGAGGACATCAGCATGTACCTCCCCTGCTCTCAGCCCCCAAATCTCCTTCTCTGAACCTCATGATCTGCCCAGGCCTGGTGAGTTAGCCCTTGACTCTTACGTGTGATGTGTATTCAGGCCACCCTGTTGCTGAGATCAACGAGCTTGAGGTGCAACAGGAACTGCAGGAACGCCTGCTGAGAGATCTCCAGAATGACATTCACGAGGTGGCAGACAGCCTGCCAGGCCTGTGGAAGGCCCTGGCTAGTAACCTCACAGCCACAACAGAGGCCAATGGAACACAGCAGCTGGGTGAGTGGCAGGCTCTAGAGGCAGAGGCAGAGCCACATGGAGAGGGGAGGGCTGGAAGAGGTGGGAAGGCTCAGACCTCAGAGGACTACGCTAGTCCCAGCCTGGGGAGGGGCGTCTGCTTCTGCAGGGCTTTTGTAAAAATGTGTGTCTGTTGCAGAGTTTCCTGGTAGCTCCTTAGAGCAAGTGTTGCTGCCCCACTTGGACACCTTCCTGAAAGTGCATTTCAGCCCCATCTGGCGGAGCTTTAACGAAAGCCTGCATGGCCTCTTCCAGGCCATAAGAAACCTGTCTCTTGATGTGGAAGCCAACCGCCAGGCCATCAAGAGGATTCAGGACACTGCCGTGGCCAGGGCTGACTTCCAGGAGCTCGGTGCCAAATTTGAAGCCAAGGTCCAGGAGAACACCCAGAGGGTGGGCCAGCTGCGGCAGGACGTGGA
Organism: Propithecus coquereli; assembly: GCF_000956105.1. Classification (NCBI taxonomy): domain Eukaryota; kingdom Metazoa; phylum Chordata; class Mammalia; order Primates; family Indriidae; genus Propithecus; species Propithecus coquereli. The sequence goes on from NW_012149186.1 coordinate 1,971,698, forward strand.
GGACCGCCTGCACACTCAGCTCCTCTCCCTGCACCACTCCCTCTCTGAGGTCCAGGCTGATGTGGACACCAAGTTGAAGCGGCTGCACAAGGCCCAGGAGGCCCCAGGGACCAATGGCAGCCTGGTGGTGGCAGCTGCGGGGGCTGGCGCAAGGCCAGAGCCGGAGAGCCTGCAGGCCAGGCTGGGCCAGCTGCAGAGGAACCTCTCCGCGCTGCACGTGGCCATGGGCCAGAGGGAAGACGAGCTGCAGAACACCCTCAAGGACATGAGGACCACCCTGGCCCAGCACGCGGATGAAATTAAGGAGCTGTACTCCGAATCGGACGAGACCTTCGATCAGATCAGCAAGGTGGAGCGGCAGGTGGAGGAGCTGCAGGTGAACCACACGGCGCTGCGGGAGCTGCGGGTGATCCTCATGGAGAAGTCTCTGATCATGGAGGAGAACAAAGAGGACGTGGAGCGGCAGCTGCTGGAGCTCAACCTCACCCTGCAGCACCTGCAGGGTGGCCACGCCGACCTCATCAAGTATGTCAAGGACTGCAACTGCCAGAAGCTCTACTTTGACCTGGACGTCATCCGGGAGGGCCAGAGGGACGCCACGCGCGCCCTGGAGGAGACCCAGGTGAGCCTGGACGAGCGGCGCCAGCTGGACGGCTCCTCCCTGCAGGCCCTGAGGAGCGCCGTGGACGCCGTGACGCTGGCCGTGGACGCGCACACAGCGGAGGGCGAGCGGGCGCGGGCCGCCACGGCGCGGCTCCGGAGCCAGCTGCAGGCGCTGGACGGCGAGGTGGGCGCGCTGAAGGCGGCCGCGGGCGAGACCCGCCGCGAGGTGCGCCAGCTGCACAGCTCCTTCGCCGCCCTGCTGGAGGACGCGCTGCGCCACGAGGCCGTGCTGGCCGCCCTCTTCGGGGAGGAGGTGATGGAGGAGATGTCGGAGCAGGCGCCCGGGCCGCTGCCCCTGCGCTACGAGCAGATCCACATCGCCCTGCAGGACGCAGCCAGCGGGCTGCAAGAGCAGGCACTCGGCTGGGACGCGCTGGCCGCCCGGGTGGCCGCCCTGGAGCAGGCCGCGGGCCGAGGCGCACAGCCCCCACGGCCGGCGGAGCGCCTGGAGCCCAGCCGCGACGCGGGCGCGCAGGAGGCCGGCGCCACGGCCCTGGCCGGGCTGGCGCAGGAGCTGCAGCGCCTGAGCTCAGATGTGAAGCGGGCCGCGCGGTGCTGTGAGGCCTCCGGGGCCGCCTCGCTCAACGGCTCGCTCGAGGGCCTCCACGGCGCGCTCCGCGCCACCGAGCGCAGCTTGGAGCGGCACCTGCACCTCTTCCACGGCCTCTTTGGGAACTTCCAAGGACTTGTGGCCGCTAATGTCAGCCTAGACCTGGGGAAGCTGCAGGCCATGCTGAGCAGGAGAGGGAAGAAGCAGCAGAAAGGCCTGGAAGCTCCCCGGAAGAGGGACAAGAAGCAGGTGGAGCCTTTGGCGGACGCACATGTCACAGGGCCGGTACAAGCTGCCTTGGGCGCTGAGCTCTGGGAGGCAGGTGAGTTTCTGGGCCCGGGAGACCAGGGGATTCCAGGGGCCAGGATCAAAGAGAACAGCATGGTCATGGGTCACCCCTACTCAGGGTCCACCTTCCCCTTGACCCACTTTCTTTTCAGGGCTATGGGCCTGTTAGGCTACCTAGAGTATGGAGGGGCAGGAGAAGTCACAAGGACCAACTGCTGACGCCAGAGCCTATGAGCTGGCAGAGCCCCCTCCTCGCTGCTGTCCCCAGCTCACGCACACACACGCTGGGTGCCTGCTGCTCCTGCTGCAGAGGGAGGGGGCGCCACCCCCCTTCCATGGGGCTTCCTCAAATCCCTCCATCTCTGCTCTTCACCCCCATGTGTCTTTAACCAGCTTACCACTGTATACAGGGCGTGTGTGGGCTGGGGCCGGAGCCACCTGCCATGGCAGTGCCCCACAAGTGCAGCAGCGGTCCCCCTTATCTGCTGTTCTGCTTTCCACAATTTGAGTTTCCAGCATCAACCACGGTCCAAAAATAGGCAAATACAGTACAATAAGATGTTTTGAAAGAGAAACCACATTCACATTTTTATTTCAGTATAATTGGTCTATTTTATTATTAGTTATTGTTGTTAATCTCTTACTGTGCCTGACTTATAAGTTAAACCTTATCACAGGCATGTATAGGAAAAAATATAGTCTGTAGAGGGTCTGGTCCGATCTGTGGTCTCGGGCATCCACCGGGGGTCATCCCCATGGATGGGAGGGGACTGCTGTCCAGGGAAAAGCTGAGCCCTGAGAGGAGCTCATTCTCTCCTTGTGTGTCCCACAATAGTTAACCTGGCTCACCGCCCTGTGCCAGGGCCCCTGCAGTGCCCCTTCTTGGGCTGTGTGGTGAGGAATCATCACAGCAGCTCAAGGATGCACTCATTATCAATAACTGCCACCTTTCCCCAAACTGAGGCTCAAACAGGGCAAGTGTCCTGCTCCCACGGTCGGTGAGCGGCACAGAGGAGCGCTGGACTCCTCTAGAGTCCAACGCTTTCTCTAGAGTGCTGGCTCTCCCCCTTGGAAAGGCCCTCAATGGCTGGTGCCTCCAGGGCCCTGGGCTGTGGGCCGGGAACTGGCTCCCAGGCTGAAGCCATGTGTGGCCAACCTTCCCATCCCCTCCCTGAATGTGGCCCTGGGAAGGCACCACTAGGCTCTGTGCCTCAAGCAACTCTGCCCAAGGCGGGCACCACTCCTCCCGCAGATGCAGGGCTAAGCACACAGCTGTCATCTTGGCTGTCTATACCCTGGTGCAGCCTGGCCCGTGGGAAGTCCAAGGCCTTGTTCAAGGTCCCACCCCCGACCCTCACGGCCCAGGAGGCAGTGTGGAGCAATGGGAAGAGCCTAGGCTCCAGCATCACTTGTCTCAGTTTCTTCCTCTGTAAAATGGGAGCATCACTGCCCACATCAACGGGTTGATATGAAGGCAGATACATTTACCAGATACCTCGCACAAGGCTCAGCACATGCAGGAACCCAGTCCATGTTTTCCCATTTCCCCAGCATGTTCAGGGCGGAGGCTGTGTCCACCACCTACCCTAACTCTTCCATCCTTTTTCCTCTAGAGTGTCGCAAGGCCTCAGTATGCTAATGACTTTCACAATTTGCCTATGGTTTAGGTATCTGTGTTTACCACTGCCATATTTTATAATTTAAAAAAAAAAATGTTTTCCTTAAAAACAAAGTCCCCTTATTCGTCTTGCAAGTTGTAGGGCTTGAATTTGCGCCCTGCAGGGACCGGCACTCTCCATTTGCACGGGCCCACACCTGCCGAGGGGCTGCTGGGCGCACTGGCTGGGATGGGAGCTGGGGGCTGGGGGCGCAGGCCGCACACCGCGGGGTCCCAGGCCGTCCTGCGGCTGGGCGGGAGCCCCACCTGCTGGGCGCTGGGGGGACTGCGGAGGCCGAGCGGGCCTCCGACTTGGCGCGATCTTACACAAACAGGAACGCTATTCTGAAGTCACTGATTCTCAGAAAAACTTCCACCACTGGAGAAAAGAAAAATTCTGTCATTCACAAGGCTATTGCTGGATTGGGAGCCAAAGAGCTGGGGCTCTATTCTGGAACATAAGCGGCCGACTGCTGTGCAAACTGCTCCTCTTCTAGGCCTTGGTTTCATCCCCTGAGAAACGGGATCGTGGTCTCAGCTCCTCGAGAGCGAGCGCCTCGAGGGAACCCACGGGGGACTGACCTTGGTGCCACGGCCAGTGTCGCGGCCGGGACTCACCCACCCTTCCCGTCCCGTGGCCCTGCCCTCCCCGGGCCAACCGGCCAGGCAGCGCCGCTGGCTCCTTGCTGGCTGTAGGGTCCCCGCCCACGTGGCCGGTCCTCTGCCCCCATGCCTGCGCATGCGCCGGGCACCTGCGCCGTCTGTCCCAGCGTTACTGTCCTCCCAAGGCTGGCTCGTGTGCTCCTGCAGGTGGGAGAAGTGAGAAGAACATCTGAAATCAAGAGACCCAAGATCTGCTTCCAGCTTGGTAATTAACTGGTTGTGTAGTCTGGAGCAACAAGCTTTCTGGGCCTCAGTTTCCCCATCTGTAACCCCAGGACTCTGTGCAACATTTTGAAAGCCACCTCAAGAAGACCAGCTTGAAGAGGCTTCCTTTCCCCGGCCCCACCTGCTCGTTCCTTCTTTCTCTACGGTCCTGTGCCCACTATCCAGCAGGAGCCACGCTTCACTGCTCCGCCGTGATCTCCCTATGTCAGCCTCATTACCTTGAGGTTGGGTAGTATTTTCTTTCTTTCCCCTGGGTATCTCAGGATTCCTACCAGGTAGCAGTGGTTTGGGAGCAGAGGCCTGGGTTCCTTCCACAGTCTACCGTTTCCAAACCGTGTGGCCGTGGGCACCAGGTTAGGCACGCAGCAGCCTCAGTTCCCTCAATCAGGCATACTTTTCTCTCAAGAAAGTTGGAAAAGGGACCACACAAGAAACAGAGTGCTTTGTTAAAATGTACATCAGTTGAGACAACAGACTCGTATTTTCCCTTCTCTGGATTCATGAAAAACTGAGAATTGGCCATTTAGCTCCTGCTCCTGGCAATAACATTACTATTGGGAAACGTGTATTAACATGTCCAGTAATACAGTGAGAAAGGCAGGTCTCAGTGTTTAATTTCCCATTCGGGGGAGTGAGGGACAAGTCACTGAGCACTTTCCTTCTGTGTTTCAGGCACCCCTGTGGCCTTCTATGCCGGCTTTTCAGAAGGGACAGCTGCCCTGCAGACAGTGAAGTTCAACACTACATACGTCAACGTTGGCAGCAGCTACTTCCCTGAACACGGCTACTTCCGAGCCCCTGAGCGTGGTGTCTACCTCTTTGCAGTGAGCATTGAATTTGGGCCAGGGCCAGGCACCGGGCAGCTGGTGTTTGGAGGTCATCGTCGGACCCCAGTCTGTACCACTGGGCAGAAGGGTACAGCAACCACCTTTGCGATGGCTGAGCTGCAAAAGGGGGAGAGGGTGTGGTTTGAGTTAACCCAGGGATCAGTAACAAAGAGAAGCCTGCCGGGCACTGCATTTGGGGGCTTCCTGCTGTTCAAGACCTGAGCCCTGGGCCCAGCTCTGGTCAGACATCATGGACTCGCCTGGCTCTCCTCGGCCTGGGGCTCTGGCAAGGGATGGTCTGGAGACCACCATCCAGTTGGTCTAGCTCTTCCCCGGAAACTTTCTGCAAAGACACTGTGGCGTAGCCACACTGGGTTTGGCTATTTCTCAGTGATGAAGAGGACTAGAATGCTTCTCCGGTGGGACCTGGGCGTGGTGTGCCTCCTTAGACAGCGCGGCCTGGATGCCAGCTCTCTGCCACGCCCTGAATTCTACAACTGCTTTGGTGTTTTGCTCCTCCTGTGGTTGGAAACTTCCGTACAACACTTTAAACCTTTCTCTTGCTTCCTCTTCTCCCTAATCGTATGCTAGAAAAGCCATTCTTTCCCAGAAGGAATGTTTAAAATGGAGGTGACATTTTGGCCAATATTGGAAACTTAGCCTCCAGCCACTACAGGGCAATAGCGTTAAACCAATCCCTTTGGTCTCTGTCGGTCAGAATTGGAGACAGAGGACTGGCTGAGTTAACCAAGGGAAACGGGATTAGTGTCTTTTCTATAGTTTCAGTCATTCCTTGTATTTATCTGTAATTTTAATTTCATGACTTTTTCTCCTTGCCTCGCACAGGGGAAAGGGCAACGCATGCCAAGCATGAACTAAATGTGTACAGCCCGTCACCGTTTTACTTCCTCCAGTATCTTAGGACCACCCTCATTCTTAGCATCTCTAACCAGGAAGGGAGCTGAGGGAGGAAGCGAAGGAAGAGATCTCTCTCGGTAATGATCAACTTTGGAATAAAGCAATGCCCTTCAAACCTCTGCCTCGTTTACTTCTGGAGAGCAGAAACATCGGTAAAGCAGGTAGACGTATGGGACAGAACAAAAGTGCGTGGGGTAAATGTGACTTTCATTGTTCCAGGTCGGATTTGACTTCAGTTTCAATTAATTCTACGTAGAGCACTCAGAGGCCTCCACACTAGGCAATGACACTAATACTGGACTGGACAGTACAGCTCGGAGTCGCAGGTATTCCTGCAGTATCAACATACGGCTTTCAAAAAGTTATAGATCCTTAAGTAGACAGGCTTGAGAAAGCAATCATGTAGTTGTTGGAAAATAAAGTGTTTTTTTTGGTAGTGGGTATTCAATATTTGTTGAATATGCTCTTTGTAAGAAAATCAAACTGGACTTGGGAGCAAGTTGGTTGTTGGGGTTAACAAGGTTACCGGCACTTTTCATTGGTTTCTGGGGGTCATCAATTCAAGTAATTGTTCCTTTGAGGTTTCTGGTTTTCACCATGAAGCTTTGCGTGCTCAATGTTCTAAGGTCAAGGTTAAAATGAACAGTATGAGGCTGGGCGCGGTGGCTCACGCCTGTAATCCTAGCTCTCTGGGAGGCCGAGGCAGGCGGATTGTTTGGGCTCAGGAGTTCGAAACAGCCTGAGCAAGAGCGAGACCCCGTCTCTACTAAAAATAGAAATTAATTGGACAACTAAAAAAATACATAGAAAAAATTAGCCGGGCATGTTGGTGCATGCCTGTAGTCCCAGCTACTCGGGAGGCTGAGGCAGGAGGATCGCTTGAGCCCAGGAGTGTGAGCTAGGATGACGCCACAGCACTCTAGCCCGGGCAACACAGTGAGACTCTCTCAAAAAAAAAAAAAAATGAACAGTATGCCAGGCCACTCTGCCACTGATGGTTTGACCTTAGGGTAAATCCCCACCTCTCTCGAACTTTTCCCATCTGTAGTGTGAGGTGGTTAGTCTAACAGCTCTCGTGAAGTATTCTAGTATTTTATCATCTTGACCATAGGCGTGAATCTAGCTCACCCCCAGTGCCACTCTCAGCTGCCACGACCAATCCTGACTCGAGACTTCATGGGCTTGGGCCACTCCAGACCACAGATGGAAACCCAGTAGCGGGGGCTACCCTTGCTGCTGGCCATGCCATGCTGCTCAATCTTGCTGTTATTGGTCAGGCTCTGCTGATGACCAAGTTGAAACACGGTAATACGGTCTTATCATCTAAGGCTTTCATTTGGAATTTATTGCACTAATAAGCAGAGTGAATCGATCCCTCCATAAAGGGTACACGTCATCCAACCTTCGTATGGTTGGCGCTCTTCGATAGGAAAGTGATAACTGGTAAACTCTGCCAGAAGTGTGTATAAGTCACCCAGAAGTTTCTGGGATGAAACTAGACAAATAATGGTCCTTTTAGATAGGATATTTTCCATGCAACAAAACATACATGATTAAATTTCGTAAAACCTTAACAAGTGCAAATTTTGTTTAAATAGTTCTATAATTAGGACCCCAGATCAGTAAGAATTCTATAGTTCATCTGGCCAGGCATGGTAGCTCACGCCTGTAATCCCAGTGCTTTGTGGGGCTGAGGTGGGAAGATGGCTTGAGGCCAGGAGTTCAAGATCTGCCTGGGAAACATAGCAAGAATCTGTCTCTTAAAAAAAAAAAAAAAATTAGCTGGGCATGGTGTGCCCATAGTTCTAGCTAGCTACTGGGGAGGCTAAGGTGGGAAGATCATTTGAGCCTAGGAGTTTGAGGTTACAGTGAGCTATGATGGTGCCAGCCTGGGCAACAGAACAAGGCTCTGTCTCAAAAACAAACAAAAACCCAGGAGGCATCTAGTAACTCTGGATGGAGACCCAGTAACACCCTTCCACTTGTGGCACCAGAATACCGCAGTGGACCCAGCACACAGTGGAACCCTCCCCAAGCCTGATGGGGGAAAAGAACGTGTAAGAATATTCAAAAATATCAGAAAACAAGAAAGGGTACCATAAACACATCAGGAAACTTTAGTAATTCCTGAAAAATAAGAAGTAGAAGGGATCAGGTATAAAATGAAACGGAGCAGGAAATCACAACCCAAAACATGTGAGACGGCTGGAGAGGTGGGAGTGTGTCCGGGTGCCCCAGACTCACTCAGCCCTTCACATGCTTGGGGTCAATGGAGGCAGCAGCAGTAGAGCCGGGAGGCCACCTGGAGCCCCACTCTCAGGGCTGCTGCTGACCCTCTGGAGGCAGGGAGCTCCCACACCCAGATAAGCCCAGAGACGTCTCCACAGACCACAACATAATGTCAGAATAATTCTTGTCCTTTACTCTCATTTCAGAAACACTGAGAAGAGGCTATGCTGTACGGTCTATAAAAATATTTCTTAAAATCCTCCTTTCCTGTCACACCCCAGCTCCTCTAGTATCCCTTTATCTCAAAAACAAAAGCTCTCTTGGCCGGGCGCAGTGGCTCACGCCTGTAATCCTAGCACTCTGGGAGGCCGAGGCGGGTGGATCGCTCAAGGTCAGGAGTTCGAGACCAGCCTGAGCAAGAGTGAGACCCCTGTGTCTACTAAAAATAGAAATTATTTGGACAACTAAAAATCTATGTAGAAAAAATTAGCCGGGCGTGGTGGCCCAGCTACTCGGGAGGCTGAGGCAGGAGGATCGCTTGAGCCTAAGAGTTTGAGGTTGCTGTGACCTGGGCTGACGCCATGGCACTCTACTCTGGGCAACAGAGTGAGACTCTGTCTCAAAAAAAAAAGCTCTCCCGCCTGCAGCCTGGGCATCATTCTTCCATCCTCCTCAAGGAAGGCCCCCAAGCCTGTCCTGACGATGACAGAACTCTGCGTGGTAGGCGAGGTGAACAGAGTGGGCAAAGCTGGAATCCTCCCAAGCAGGCAAGAGGGGACAGGATTGTTTATTTTCGCTCTAACAAAGAGCTGCAGGAAGCTGAGGAACGCAGAGGTGAACAGGTATTCATTAATACGAAGGTGAGCAGCCATCCCCAAATTGCCAAGCATCTGTGGAAAACTATTAATAGCATCATGAACAAGAAGATCCAAAACTCGACAAACTAAGATTTTGGAACATACTTGATACATCTCCAGAAACACAGGAAATTAGAAATTTTAACTTGGATTATGATTCTAAATACCATCACCCTTAAACAGAACCAGAATGCCTTGGAGAAATGGCTGACTCCAGGCCGGGGCAAGGAAAGTACAAGAGGAGCCTGGAATCTCTTAATGTGCCCAAAAGTAAGAGGTGAGACGGGCACATGTCCAAAGGACTCAGGAGCCAGCTTGATGAACTCCCAGTAGCCAAGTCTGGGTCAATGTGGGCACCAAAACAATAATGACCTAATAGACTATAACCCATTGAATAAAACAAGAATCCACGAGTCCATCCTGATAAAAAAAAAAAAAAAATGAGAAGGGAAAAGCTCTTCCTTAGAGCAGAATGCCAATTGACAAATAAATATAGATGTAATAATGGAATTAGAAAGATCACCACTTTGCAACCATTGATTCAGACAAGAATCACTGATGGATGCCAAAACATAGTCTCAAACTATCTCCCATAATTTACTCATTACAAGGGGGAAAGGTTAACTTTAGAGAAAGCAGCGCCACCTCTCCGACCGATGCGGACATCATCAATCATGAGACCCGCTGACGTCACGTCACGGCCCCCAGCTGAGAGGCACCGATGAGCACCAAGTCCACAAAAGCTCTGGCTTTACTCTAAAAATGTCCGCACCACAAAGGAGCCATTTCAGGTTAAAGGAGAACCAGGACCTGAGCCCAGATTCAGGACCAGGAAAATGTGTTCTCAGGTCTTCACTAGAATAGGCGAAACTTGGATAAGGTCTGTGGGGGATGGTACTGTTGGTAATTGCAATGGTATCAACGTTAATTTTCCTGGTTTTGATAGCTGTACATAATTGGTTAAGTAATAAAATATAAATATTCTTGAAGTATTTAGTATTAAAGGGGCATCAGTTCTGTAACTTACTCCAAATAGTTTAGAATAAAAATGTGTGTGTGTGTGTGTGTGTGTGTGTACATCAATGAACATTACAAACAGTACAAGATGAGATTTTGTGATTCTTGTATACACACACACACACACACACACGGCAAAGCAATTGTGCAAAATGTTAGCAGTTTATGAATCTGGGTGAAGGGTAAATTCCTTATACTATTCACGCAACTTCTCTGGAAGTTTGAAATTATTTCAAAATAAAGTTAAAATAGGCCAGGCGCGGTGGCTCATGCCTGTAATCCTAGCTCTCTGGGAGGCCGAGGCGGGCGGATTGTTTGAGCTCAGGAGTTCGAAACCACCCTGAGCAAGAGCGAGACCCCGTCTCTACTAAAAATAGAAAGAAATGAATCAGACAACTAAAAATATATAGAAAAAATTAGCCGGGCATGGTGGCGCATGCCTGTAGTCCCAGCTACTTGGGAGGCTGAGGCAGAAGGATTGCTTGAGCCCAGGAGTTTGAGGTTGCTGTGAGCTAGTCTGACGCCACAGCACTCACTCTAGCCCGGGCAAAAGAGTGAGACTCTGTCTCAAAAAAAATAAAGTTAAAATAAAACTTGATTGTTGAAATAAACTTGGTAGACAGGCTGAAAAAAGCAGATGGTAGGATGACACAGATGAGAAACATGTTAAGAAATACGGAAGAAACATTTAGGCGACTTGCAATTTGTCTAACAGAAGTTCTAGATCTAGAAAGAGAAAAGTAAAAAGGTAAGGGAGGAAACAAAAAATAATGGGAGAAAGTTTCCCAGGCCCAAGAAACATCAAAAGAATCCAACTAGTACTAAGCAACAGAATGAATGCATCTAGGAAAGGCAAGTTGAAACTTCAAGACATCAAGAATAAAAAGGTTGGTCCGAGTGCAGTGGTGTTTACAACTAATTCATCACAACCAGTTACAGATGCCTTTGTTCCTTCTCCACTCCCACTGCTTCACTTGACCAGGCTTAAAAAAAAAAAAATTAACAAAAAAAAAGAATAAAAAGAAAATAAAGTTAAAATAAAATCTGGTTGTTGAAACAAAAAGCTCAGTGGATGGGCTGAAAAAGGCACAGGTTTCTTGAAAATAAATTAAGATGTGTGTCACAAACTAGACCCATTTCAGACGTCCCACGGACAAGGGGAGCTGGGCGATGAGGGGGTGCTATGTTCAGAGTTAGATGCTATCTCCAGCCGAACTTCTAGCCAAGTGTGAGGACAGGATCAAGTAATAAAAATTGCTTTTTAAATTATGGCTAGACGGAGGAATAAGTTCTAGTGCTCCATACCAGGGTCCCCGACCTATGGTGAGCTGTGTAATTATTTCATTATGTATTACAATGTAATAATAATAAAGTGCACAATCAATGTAACGCACTTCAATCATCCCCAAACCATCCCCTCATCTCCCCGATCCATGGAAAAATTGTCTTTCATGAAAATGGTCCCTGGTACCAAAAAAGTTGGGGACTGCTGCTCTATACCACTGTAGGATGACTATAGTTAACAATAATACGTAGTTTCAAATGGCTAGGAGGATACTGAACATTCTGAACACGAATGTTTGAGGTGATGGATATGATCACTATACATGTATCAAAACAGCACTATGTTACCCCAGAGGTACAATCATTTGTTAATAAAAAAAGAAAAACATTTGCTTTTAAAAGGTTTGATCGAAATACCTCGCACAACAGTGTAGGTCTTTTGCTGCATATTTCCATTCTGTCTTTTGGAAGTTTCTGAATACGTAACTTGCATCTTAGTCATACAGTAGAGCAACAGATGTACCTCATCAACCAAGCCATCATCCTGAGTTTAACTTTGCTTTAAAAAATGGCTCCTCCTTCAAAAAAAAAAAAGGGACGGGGGAGGTGGGCAAATTCTTTCTTCTCCTGGATTGAACATATTTTCAATATAAGCGTTCCATATTGACTTTAACACTTCAGGTGTCCTGCATAAAATTTAGGATGTGAGCCAGGCACAGTGGCATGCCTGTCATCCCAGCTACTTGGGAGCTAAGGTGGCAGGATCGCTTGAGCCCAGGAGTTCGAGGCTACAGCGGGCTACGATCGCCCCTGTGGACAGCCACTGCAATCCAGCCTGGGCAGCACAGCGAGATCCTGTCTCTAAAAAAATAAAATAAAAACAGGATATGAGTAGTGAAGTGGATGTAGGGGCACTAGAGGATCTGAAATCACCTTGGATTTCACGGTTACAGCACACACGGGACACTAAGAGTGAAGGTAATTGGACAGACTAGGAAGCTGCTAAAAATTCAGGAGTAATAGGCAGGCCACGTATATTCCATCTAAAAATAACAATTCCTATGTCAAAAGGTGATTATGGATGAACCTTTCAGCCCTAGTTCCTGCTTCTGTCCAAAATAGTTTATGTATTTATTAATACCCTGGCACTGTCTCCTCTTGATCCCGAGTCAGGGTGACTCACCCACCTGTTCTGACCCTGCACTCACAGTGTTTACCTCTCCTTGACCAGGACAGTGCCACCAACACCAGGTGACCTCCACTCACCCTGCCAGCTGGCCACATTCAGCAGACCACGTCCACCCAGCCAAGGCCACACTCCCCCAAGAGCGGAGGGAAGGCTTTTTAGGAACATGAACCTAATTTAATAAAGTATGATGTGCCAGAAATGGTCAGCACACTATCAAGTGAATGGAGATGTGATAACTGAGTCAGTATCTGCTTATCTACAAGGGTTAAGAATATTCAGCAAGAACAAGGATTAGACTCTTCTGTTTCTTAATGTCTGCTCTATTAATACTCTTAAAAATATTAAAGAAACCTTGGAAATAGTCACTCTTCCAACTGAGCAGTGACAGTAACAGATTATGCTGGCAACGAGAAAGGAATATATTTACACAGTGTTTGGGTCAGTGTTTTATAGACGAAAGGAAAGCTTGCAAGTATCTGACAGGCTCGGGAAACCGAGTCATCTTCATCATGCTGCATTAGAGTGCACACTACTGTTCTGAGAAATGTTTACACTCACACGAAATGGATTCCCGTAAGGAATCTGTAATAGCTATCTCCAAACATGCCTTTCTTTTGAGGGACATTGACCAGCACCAAATACTTCAGAGGATCTAACACGTGCAGAGCGCTAAGCAAAGGCATCAGGAGGCACACTGACTGGATGGGTTTGCACACGACAGAAGACAGCCCGGACAGACTGTGAGACTCACTGCAGGTGGGAAAATGGCGACGCGCTGTCGCGGAGCAGAAGGAAAGCCAGGCGAGGCCGCGCCTCCCGCTGCAGCAGGAGCAGCAGGCGCGGGCGGGCCGGACAAACGCATTCCATTACTCTAAGTAAAAGGAGAGAAAAACCTCGGAAGCTACCTGACCAGGTAGCAAGGTGAGCACTCGCATGAACTGCTGGTAGGAATATAAATGAAAACCCCTTCAGAGCAGCAATATGGAATATTTTTCAAAACCTTAGATTTTTTCGTCTTAAACAAATAATCTCTTAAAGGTTCATATCCACTAGCCCCATTTTCAGAAATAAAAGAAAATAAAGATTACGTTCAAGGATGTTCAATACGTATTTCCAAAACAATGGGCATAATCCAAGTATTTAATAGGGGATCAATCACAGAAATAAATTACTCCGTCTACTTGGTAGAGTACTATGCAGTCATAGTTTCAT
>NW_012149186.1:1985447-1985995 GCF_000956105.1 Propithecus coquereli
GACAGGCTCGGGAAACCGAGTCATCTTCATCATGAGCCCAGGAGTTTGAGGTTGCTGTGAGCTAGTCTGACGCCACAGCACTCACTCTAGCCCGGGCAAAAGAGTGAGACTCTGTCTCAAAAAAAATAAAGTTAAAATAAAACTTGATTGTTGAAATAAACTTGGTAGACAGACTGAAAAAAGCAGATGGTAGGATGACACAGATGAGAAACATGTTAAGAAATACGGAAGAAACATTTAGGCGACTTGCAATTTGTCTAACAGAAGTTCTAGATCTAGAAAGAGAAAAGTAAAAAGGTAAGGGAGGAAACAAAAAATAATGGGAGAAAGTTTCCCAGGCCCAAGAAACATCAAAAGAATCCAACTAGTACTAAGCAACAGAATGAATGCATCTAGGAAAGGCAAGTTGAAACTTCAAGACATCAAGAATAAAAAGGTTGGTCCGAGTGCAGTGGTGTTTACAACTAATTCATCACAACCAGTTACAGATGCCTTTGTTCCTTCTCCACTCCCACTGCTTCACTTGACCAGGCTTAAAAAAAAAAAAA
>NW_012149186.1:1988908-1993657 GCF_000956105.1 Propithecus coquereli
GTTTCCCAAAAATCTCTGCCATGAGTACATATTTTTATAATCAGATGATGTTTGTTTTTTTCTTTTTGTAAAGGAAAAACCCCTTCCCTCTAATAGGTTTAACCTCTCTACCTACACAAAGAAAAGAGCATACAGTCACTTACCTGCACGTGCTCTGTACTGGGTTCCGGTAGCTGAAACATGCATCTTAGGAACATATGTCTGTACACTAAATTATCTGTTATAAAATTTCACCAGATGACTTCTGATACACAACACAGTCTGAGTACAGTATCACAAAACACATCACTAAAATATACTAAAATAAGGTTATTTACTTAAAAATGATACATTGGACATAATCTGTATATAGAACAAAGCAATTAATGGTAAACTTAATAAGGCACCTTTTAAACCAGATGCTGTACAAAATACATTTAGTGTGTTACATATCAAAGATGAATCCATATTTTTGGTGTTTTACAATTGCATAATAAAACTGCTTGTTTTTGCCCTTCTTTCAATGCCTATGTACAGTATCCCTAATTAAGCTATGATGGTATTTTCATTTTATACAATATGTACTACATTTTAGTTTTTAAATGGGCAAGGACAAAAGTCACTAAAAGGGCTTAAATAATCCCATTGAAAGCAGAATATAGAGTACAAGCTAAAATTACAATGACATACTTAATCCTTTGCAAAAGCCATATTCACATACTTTCCTTATGTGACCATTGTTACACATGGCTTCATCTGATACTGCCATAGATTTAATTTGGTTCTTATGAACACGTCTCCCCTCTGCAGTTTCCACTGTGACTCATCTTGCACCGAGGCCAGATGAACGGCTACACTAAATTTTAACGTCTGACTCAAGTCAGTAATAAATTTTATCACTTTTAAACAATACAAGGGCTACAACACTTCTTTTTTAAAAAAAAAAATCAATTAATATTTCTGCTGTTGAAATTATTTAAGATATTTTTAAACATTTCAAAACATTCACGTGTATGAAATGTGTTTTAATTTATAAAATCTGCCCTGCAATAAACTATTCAATATCAAATTTGACCTTAGGCCAAACTGGGGATGCATGATTCTTTAAAGTATAGTGCACTTTTGTTCTAAACCGAAACAAAGCATAAGGTGTTGAATATTTGTTGGAGTAAATTTAAAAATCTGGCACATTCTAGGAACACGTAATTTTCAAAAACTGTAAGCCACTTTCTAAGTTTAGAAACACCTCTGGACATTGAAAAGGCAACATAAAATGTTGATCAAAATATCTCTTGTGAAAATACTTCCAGAGAAATCAGATTCAAATTTTATACTTCAGAAACTTGTTAAATAAGAAAGCACAGTGAAAGCTTAGAATAAATACATTGAAGCAAATCCTAATGTGCCTTTAATCCTAGAGATATTTACCAGCATAAAGAAAATTCATAAGGAGAATTCTCTTTGAGGGTTAACCTTTGCTGTTTATATTTAGGTAGTTTTGGATTTTTGTTTGCTTTTATGCTTGAATTTAAAGGGATGACTGACTGAGGCCACACATTTTTAAAACGCTAAATTGTAAATGGGACCAAATAATGGCTCCCAGGGTTTTAGAAATTATTTCCTAACTATGGTACTACCTAATACTTCCTCTTGCTGGGCTGCCATATTCTTTCAGTATTTCACTTACTGGATGAGCTTCAGATTTAAGCGTGGGAAGGAGAGAAGAAAACAAGTTTCATTCAACTCTTTTAGATTTTAGGATTCCAAATATAGCAACACTTGCTTTTTAAAGAACAAGTTAAACTAGAAAATGTTTTTACTCAACAAGTTTCTAAGGTTAGCTCTTGATATCACTTTCACTAGACCAAGCTAATTAAAAGAAATCGTTAGAGTCGTCTCATAAACTAATTTTTTGCTTCCACATACCATTTTAACATTTCTAAGAATAAAGTTTGTATTTCCTTATATATTTTCTTTATTACTAAGATGACAAATGATTTTAAAGATTTATAGTTTACCAAGTCAAAAATAAATCAAGATTAACTGAAACTAAGTAAATCAGATGTCATAACTGTCCTCAAATCACATGGCAATTTAGATTAACATAACTGTATTTCTTAGTATACAGATGGGGAAAAAAGTCCTGGAAAAGCAAGTTACTCAGTATTATCAATATGCAAATTTACTTATCTTGATGAACACTTCAAACTTTAAATATGAGGAAACTTATCAAACTTAAAATGGTTACGGCAAGTTTCAAATTTGTGAAATTTAATGTGCAGACAAATATTTAAGTTTTAACCTTAAATTACAGTCAAAATTTTGGTAATGGATAGACACATGCTCTGAGTTTGCCCCACTGAATTTAAACCTTTTGGGCTATGCTGTGATATAATCACATTCATTTTATGTAGTAATCAAAGAAAACTGTCTCATTTGATGCCTCATGAGTTGTATACTCCAAACAGGAGATTAATATCTAAAAGGCATTACAGAAGCATAATAAATTTAAGTAAATCAGAATTATTCCTTGAGATAACAAGGCATCTATAAAATATGTATCGTTTTGTTGAATAACAGCTATACAGTGTACGTACACATACTGACTAAATACTGGACTTTTCTGCATGACTCTTCATTGTCTTCACAAGTTAGGGAACAGAAATCATAAAACCAAAATTATCAAATGATTTAGATGCCTAAAACGTATTTAACAGTTGTCAATAAATTTATATCAGCTGACGTAAATTTCTAATTAGAAATCCTTTCACAAAGGAAAATTGAGATGATATTATCTTAAGTTTTTACCTGAATTTAACAAAGGCCTGGATTTGATATATTACTTTGAATACATTAATTCTGAAAATTCATATTAAGTTCTACTTTATAATTTTTCTTCCCTTAAGGATGGGATGTGAGGTACATGTGAGCTGGTTTCTACAGTATGAATGTTATGTACATATATAAAATATGGTTGTAAAGGAGTGGGCATTTTGCAAATAAAGCACATTACACACAAAATATAAATAACTTCCCTTTAAAAAGTTACTGAGAATAAAGAATACAGAACATGGTTACAGGCACTTACATTGCTATCAAATGCAGTAATTTACTTCAATAAGAAGTGCTTTCTTTATGAACATGGTTCATTGCATTGGGAACTCCGACTTTGGATGGGATGCTTTCCATGACAAAAATAACTACCCAAAAAATGATGGCCGTGGAAGGAAAACAGTCCAAATTTACAGACACTTTAAACTTCTTTTGGCTTTTATATCAACTTTTACGTTAAAAAGTAAAGTTGGCTGGGCAACTATCTCACTTGCAAGACAAATGGCTTTTATGAGATTGGCATATCTTGGTCAGATATTGCATTTTTAAAGCACAAAACCACCGGCCACCAATATCTTCCTGTGCGTTCATAAATTATTTTCTTCTAATTCAAACGGCAGCAGAGGAATCCTGGTGTGCATGTGTGCACAGACACACACTCCACGATCAAGGAAGGCATGACCAACTACCATAAACTAAGCAGTATCCCAAGCAGATCGTAATCTACAGGCTGTTTTACAAAGGTAGAATACAAACAGATTAAATTTTCTCAGGTAGAAGGCAAAGGTGTATATTTTTCCATTTCTGCTGAACTCATTTATCTTCTTAAGGCTTTCACAGAAAGCACCATTTTATGAACAGGCAATTCAGTACCCAGAGTTTGACTGGAGACTTATTAATCAGGATAGAAGTCTTGATGCAGTTCATAAAAACCTAATAAAAAAAAAAAGGCATCAAAAACCACATTTAAAATAAAGCTGTCCATATATAAAGAATGAAGTGTTTAGAAGAAGTTCCCAGCTTGTAGTCTAGTAAGAGTACTGAAAGGTTTAATATTAGCAGCCTGTGAATGTGTACTGAGGAAAGAGTCTGAGAACCAAGTTAATATCCTTAGTTGACTCTAATTCCACCCGTTCCTTGGGTAAAAACATTTCTTGCAGTCTGCAGTTTCTCCTCACAACTGTTTAGGTGTCAAATCTTTACATCTTGGGATTCGACCATCTTGGCAAGTGTCTTCTTGATTCTCAATGCTGTAAGTCTGGAGGCTGGATTGTGGGCCCAGCATTCTGACATTAGCTTTAAAACTGCTCGCAGACACTGAAAAGTAAAGAGAACGTAGTGAGCAGATAGTATCTTTGGTGACATTTACCAATCACTTCTCCAGGGTACTGAGTTCCACTTACTTCATCACTGTTCCACCGATTAGACACAATTGGCCGCAAACGTTTGACACATACAACTTCACGCATATCTTCGTACGATGGATCGCTGGGTACCATGTTGTAATATGGCAACTGGTACTCTTCTACTATCCCTGTAGGGAGTGGCAAAACACAGTGGGCACAAAAGCGATGGCTGGACAAAATACACCAATGTATTCAGCATCTGTCTGTGAATTACGGAACTAAAACTTACATAAAGAAAAATACACACTGGATGATTCACTTTTAATAGTAAATGTATGTTTTTCTCTTATTTATGCCAAATTATTTCCTCTATCTCCACCAGGGGCCCCCATTACAACTGTGATAGAGTCCATCAACAAAGGGGATACCAAAATTCCTTTAAAAAAATGTATAATGGGCCGGGTGTGGTGGCTCACATCTGTAATCCTAGTACTCTGGGAGGCGGAGGCGGGTGGATCGCTCAAGGTCAGGAGTTCGAGACCAGCCTGAGCAAGAGCGAGACCCCGTCTCTACTAAAAATAGAAAGAAATTA
>NW_012149186.1:1995785-2001383 GCF_000956105.1 Propithecus coquereli
CAGAGAGCTAGGATTACAGGCGTGAGCCAGATTCAAATGTTTTTTTACAGTTGTCTTACAGACTGGTACTTTTATTTTATGGCATGAAATGAATTCTGAAATGGGAAACAGCTGCTGTATTCTAGAATTACAACAACATTAAAATGGTTTCAATGGTTTCCTAAAAATTTTATAATTCTAGTTGTTTAAAAATATTGCTAATATCAAATGGTGATGGAGAAATGACACACTTATCCTCCCTATTTATGGGAGTGTGACCTGACGGGCACGATCTGAAGGGATAAAACGCAATCCACCATCGTTTACTAGGTGTGAACACTTTGTCTCAGCGGCCCCTCCTCTAGGAACCCGTCACGAAGAAATACTTGTAGACGTGCTCAAGGATATAATATATATAAATAAAATTTCACAATGTTCATTAAAACTTTTTTACATAATAGAAATAAACTGGAAGCAAAATTAACGTTCATCAGTTGGGTTACAGAATAAATTATAGTACATCCATATTATGGAAAACTTGGCATCTGTTAAAAAGAATGAGGGCAATCTATATAAATTGAAATGGAAGGATGTCTATGATAACAAAAAGCAGGAAATCAAGAATTATGTATAGTAGGGTGCAATTTTTATAAAAAGAAAAACCCAACTATATATTACAATATAACCATATAATGAGACTTGCACATTTTTAGAATTCCATCGTCCTGAATACAAACAGGCAAATGTCTTTTGGAGATTAAAATCATTTTAGAAGAGCAGGGCAAAAAATCACTTACCTGTTGAATTTAACAGCAAGGCCCAGGTCAGCAATACAGCAACTTCCATTTTTCTTGATGAGGATGTTTTTGCTCTTTAGGTCTCGATGAGCAATCGCAGGCTTTCCCTGCGTGCCGTAAATTTCCGTGTGAAGGTGGCACAGACCACAGGCAGTTGAATATGCCAACTTGAGCAGGGCTCTGGTGTCCAGTGTAGCACATTTCAGGAAGTCATAGAGAGATCCATTTTCATGGTAATCAGTAATCAAATAGAGCTGAGTCCAGGAACCTGTACCTTTGATGTCTGCTGCTATAAAACCTGTCCAATTAATGAGTTTAAAAGGTTAGTTTTCAGAGATGGCTAGAAAGAATAATAAATGCTCATTCAGGATACTGAGAACAACTTAGGTATCATGTACAGATAATAAAAATTTAATTTGCCTGACAAAATCTCTTGAATATGTGGCGTTACCAAAAAATTTATTTCTACCATTTATAACTATACTTTTACAATAAATTTACAATAATTTTAATAATTATGAAACTGATAATAATATGACCAAGAAAAAGATCACATATTATATAACTAACCAGGGGAATATTAGCAATCTACATGATTCTCTAGTGGAAAAGGTTCTGAAATTCAAATCAAAAAGTGGACACTTTAATAAACTTAAAAATGTCAGCCAAGAGTTGGCTTATTTGCCCATCAGTGACTCGTCATACCTGCCTTTTCAGTCAGCTCCCTGACTACCAAGTCCACAATACTGCTCTTGTTTCCTTTTCACTTGTGCCTCCTCTCTCCCTTCAGAAAGAGGTCAGTGAGTGCGGTACGGAGTTCAATAGTGTCCCCACAAAGTTCATGCCCACCTGGAACCTACAAATTGACCTTATTTGGAGAAAAGATCTTTGCAGATGTAATCGAGCTAAGATGAAGTCATACAGGATTAGGGTGGGCCCTAATGAAATGACTGGTGTTCTTTTGCGATGGAAATGTGGACACAGGCACATGGGGGGAAGGCCGTGTGATGACAGAAACAGAGACTGGAGTGTTGTCTATAAGCCAAGGACACTAAAGATTGCTGGCAACCACCAGGAGCCAGCAAGGAAGGACAACCCCCCCTGCCCCCGGGAGCCTCCAAAGAGAGCATGGCCCTGCCAACACTGGTTTTGAACTTCCAGCCTCCAAAACAGTTCTGCTGTTTTAAGCCACCCAGTTCATGGTAATTTGGTACAGCAACCCTGGGAAACTAATACAAGTACCTACTATGTGCTGGAAAGGTGCATGCACTCTTGAAATTAAAGGTAGGAAAACAGCAGCTGAAAAGAAATTAAGACTCAAGATAGCTAGATCAGTGTATGCACCCTACTGATCAGATCATACCTAAGCTATTTTGCTATTGTGTAAATGGGGAGGGGAGAGGAACATATACTAAGCATAGAACATACGATGAAGCTCCATGTTGGGTTGCTGAGCTTACCAAAGGCAAAAGGCATAGAGTTAATATCACCCTAGAAAACTGCTTTGATTATCTATAAAAACATTGGTCTTCATTACTACAGAAGTCCAATAAACTGGTATTTCTTTCCATTTGAAACTCATTGCTGTCTCCTCAGGTGGTTAGTAAATAAAGTGGTTGGCATTCAGAACTGTATTTAAACCGTGTATTCTACTGGATTTCTTTTAGACAAAGACATATGGTTGAATTTGCATGTTTGCAAAGCACATAAGGCAGGCTTCTACCTGCAGTCCACTAACCCTGTCAGATACGGAATTGACCCAAATCAGTGTGTACCCACCAAGTATGTTTTCATGGCGCATTAGCACAGTCTGGTAGATTTCTGTTTCTCGAAACCAGCTAGCTTCTTCGGTGGTAAAGAATACCTTGACTGCCACTTTTTCACCACGCCATTTACCCATCCACACTTCTCCGTATCGGCCTTTACCAACTTGCCGAACCATTTGAATCTGTTTGGCAATAGTTCGCTGAACCTTAAAGAAAAAAAAGTAAACAGTTTTGAGCTCTTGATAAAAAGAACCTATTAAGACTGACACAGGGGTCTGACGGCCCATCCCATTAAAAATCATGGTATATCCAACAACCAACTTCAATTTTAAAACTTATAATGTGCTTAAAAGCATGAAACAATGGACAATGTATTCTGAAGTTATAAACTAATAGGTTGGCCAATGTAGCAGATTGTAAAAATGGTCATAATAATTTGCCTCCCAGTACATACAGCCTGGAGCGGTCTTCCCTGCAGATTCAGGAAATGGCCCGATGACTTGCTTTGGGCAACAGAACAACAGCAAATGGGATGCAAGCAAAGACCTGAAAACTGTTTATGAAGTGGGGCTTCCCCTTTTTCTTGCTGTTTTGGGAAGCCTGTGACCAAGGGAGAGCACCGTGTGAACTGCCAGCCAAGTGTGCCAACTGTATCACCTAGCTGTAGCTGAGCAAGTCCAGAGAAGGAACTGCCCAGTGGTCTACACCCACAAAACCACGAGAAACAATAAATGTTTGTTGCTTCAAGGCACTAAGTTTTGTGGCGGTTTATTATGCAGCCAAGTGTAAATGATAGTTAAAAATCTTCAATTCAGTCTTTAAGATTCTACACAATCTGGCCCAGCCCACAATTCGCTATGATCACTCCTCCAGCACTCCTTTTGTTTGCCTTATTTCAACTTCTAGAATTCACTCAAGCTTAATTCCTGCCGCAGGGTCTTTTTGCATGTCCAGTTCCCTTTACTTAGAGTGCTGTGTCTCTCGCTTAAACACGTTCATAGCACACACACACTTCTCAGTTGCTGCACTTATCACAATTGCAATTTTCTTATTTACACATGTATTTCCTTGAATTCCACCCCATACTGACAGGATATAGGTATTTATTTGGGACAATACCTGAAGTACAGTAAGTATTTTAATATTTATTAAATGAAAGATGTACACTGATTGCTACCTTTCAGAAGCATTAGTGATCATTCTAAATTAAAAAGAACTATTGTTCCAAGTTGGAAATGCATCTATAAAATGGCTGTTTTGTGCAAACCTAAATTGATTAACTTTATGTATCATTTATTACAGAATCCTTTTATAATTTTTTAAAAAAGGTCACGATTATTGAAGTATAATTTACATACAATAGAATTCACCCTTTTTGATGACAGTGCAGTAAGTTTTGATAAATGTATAGTCATCACCACCATAATTAGGATACAGAACATTTCCAACACCTAAAAAAATTCCTACTTTTGGTTAATCGCCTTTCTAAGTCCCTGGCATCACTGATCTGTTTTTTGTCCCTACAGTTTTCTAGAATATCTTACAAACAGAAACAAACAACATGCAGTCTTTTGTGTCTGACTTCTTTCACTTAGCGTAAAATGCTTTTGAAATTCACCCACTTTGTTGCACATATTAGTAGTTTGCTCCTTTTTAATGATGAGTAGTAGTCTACTATAGCGGTCCCTAACCTTTCTGGCACCAGGGAGCGGTTTCATGGAAGACAATACTTCGACTTAAGGGGGGGACGCAGCGGTGAAGCTCAGGCATGCACGCCCGGTTCCCAACAGGCCAGGCCAGTACCAGGCCTCACTGGGGTTGGGGATCCCAGTTCTACAGTATGAATGTACCACTTCGTCTATTTATTTACCAGTTAATGGACTTTCGGGTTGTTTCTAATTTATGCCTATTATGAATAAAGCTGCTATGAACATTCATATTCAGGCCTCTGTGTGGACAAATTTTCATATCTCTTGAGTAAGTAATTAGCAGAAAGATTGCTTCATTGTACAGAAAGTTATGTTGAACTTTTCAGGCAACTGTCACACTGTTTTTCAAATTGGTTGTACCATCATTTTGCATTGTAATAAGCAATGTGTGAGATTTCTAGCTGATCTAAATTCTATGGGCACTTAATACTGTCAGTCTTAGCCATATTAGTGGATGTACCGTAGTACCTCATTGCATTTCATTTGCATATCCCTGATGATACTGATGACATCTTTCCATTAGCATATCTGCCATTCTTATATCTTCTTCGGGAAAATGCCTGTTCAAATCTTTTGTCCATTTAAAAAAATTGGGATGTCTTATTATCGAGTTATAAAAGTTTGTTATATATTCTGCACTCAAACGCTTTATCATTTCTTGCCAGTCTGTGACTTCTCTCTTCATTTTCTTTCCTTCCTTCCTCCCTTCCTTCCTCCCTTTCTCCCTCCCTCCCTTCTTTCCTTCCTTTTCTCTCTCTTTCTATCTCTCCTCTCCCCTTCCCCTCCTCTCTCTTTTTATTTTATTTTTTTAAGAGACAGGGTCTGGCTCTGTTGCCCAGGCTGGAGTACAGTGGTGCCACCATAGCTCACTGCACCTCGAACACCTGGGCTCAGGTGATCTTCCCGCCTCAGCTTCACGAGTACCTGGAACTGCAGGCGCATAACACCACGCCCAGCTAATTTTTTAAATATTCTGTAGAGACGGGAACTCCTGGCCTAAATGATCCTCCTGCCTCAGCCTGGCAAAGTCCTGGGAATACACAGTGGTGCCCAGCCTCATTTTCTTAACAGTGTCTCTGAATAGCAGAAGAATTAAATTTTGACAAAGTTCAATTTATCATTTTTAAAAATGATTCATGCTTTTTGTATACTGAGAAGTCTTTGCTCAAACCAAAGTCACAATAATTTTTTCCAACATTTTCTTTTAGAGGTTTTATATTTTGACTTTTACATTTAGGTCTATACTCCATTTTTTTTTTTTTTGAGACAGAGTCTCGCTCTGTTGCCTGGGCTAGAGTGCCATGGTGTCAGCCTAGCTCACAGCAACCTCAAACTCCTGGGCTCAAG
>NW_012149186.1:2003573-2004534 GCF_000956105.1 Propithecus coquereli
AAGGTAGAGATTAACTGGCACCCATGTATAGACCATTTTAATTTAATTACTATTAACATTATGGTATATTTATTTTAGATACATTTTAAATAAATAACCATTAGAAATATTTGAAGCTCTAGCCATTTCTCTGATAATTCCATTTCCCTCTTTTTTACCTAAGAGAAAATCATTATCCTGAGGGTTTTTATATCCTTCCTATGTATTTATACTTTTGCTATACATGTATATATTCATGAAAAATGTCATTTCTCTATAGAAAAATTTACATAAATGGCATATGTTGTATTAATATTTTATATCTTGCTTTAAAAAACCCCTTATGTTTCACAAATTTATCCATGTTAATAGCTCATTTTTACTGATGTTGAGTGTGTCAGACATTGTTCTATGACTCCGTTCATTTTTACAAAACCCCTAAGAAGAAAGAACTATTTTTCTATTTTACGAATGAGGAAATCACCACCAAGAGGTTCATCACTTGCCCTGAGTCAGACAGCTGCCAAGTGGTGAGGCTGGGATCCAAACCCAGAGGCCCGGTGCTAAAACCCACAGTGTTAGTTACTATGATTCTTTCAAGGAAATGACTTAAATGGTGCCCAGTTATAAATCTGCCACAACTTACCCTGACAGCCACAGTTCAGTTATTTCCAAAAATTTGTACATGCTAATATAGATGGTGCTGCAATAAATGTTTTTGTGCCTGTCCCCCTGTGCAGATGAATGAAAATTTCTTGAAGGTACACATAACTTCAATTTTCTAGATATCACCAAACTTCTCTCCAAAGTGTAATAGCTTATACTCCCACCCAAAGCATATCACAATATTCATTTCCCTTTACAGTCTAAGACCAGTTATGACCTGTCATACTTTCAGACTTTTGCCAATTTGATGGGTATGAAACACTGCCTTATTTTAATTTGCTTTCCCTTAGAGTTCCTAGGGAGGTTGAATTTTTTT
>NW_012149186.1:2004584-2006172 GCF_000956105.1 Propithecus coquereli
TATATTTTTAGTTGTCCAGCTAATTTCTTTCTATTTTTTTAGTAGAAATGCGGTCTCACTCTTGCTCAGGCTGGTCTTAAACTCCTGACCTCGATCGATCCTCCCGCCTCGGCCTCCCAGAGTGCTAGGATTATAGGCATGAGCCACCATGCCTGGCCGATATTGCTTTTTAAATTTAAATTTCTAATTGTTTGTTGCTAGTGTATATAAATTCAATCATATTTGTATAACAATCTTGTATTCTGCAACCTGATAAACTCGTTTATTAGTTGTAGTAGCTTTACTGTACCATTCTTGGGATTTTCTACATTAACAATCACATTGTCTGCATATGAAGATGAAGACAGTTTTACTTTCAACTTTTCCAATTAAATTACAGAATTATTTAGTAAGATAAATTTTAAAATTAGAGATCAATGTATTTACTTTCAACTAATGCAATTAAACAACTAAAAACCTATGTGCTGTTATAGAGTCAAATAGAGTGCTCTTAACCTCTAAATCTAAATATTTCCATATATAAAACCTGTTGGAATTATTTACAACCACCTTTAAAATTATTTTTATTGAATTTGTGTTTTGGTTATATAGTATTACATCGACAGAAGTATCCTCTCTATGAAGATCTATGGGAGAAACTTCTCTTTGATTTTAGAATCTGAAATAGTCACACATCCCTCAACCAATCAATTTAACCTTATAATGCAAGGAAACTGACACCTGATTCCTCTTCAGGTTGGCTGTTAAAATGCTTAGAGCAAAACCTGTGAGCTAACTCTTGCGCTTATACACGTATAGGACTTCCATGATCTAACTCTCTCTCTGTATAAGATTTTTTCTTAACCTTGCTTATGGTTCTATCTTACTTGCCTATTCTATTTTTCTTGGTTCATTTATTTTACTTTTAACTAATATCACCTTTCAACACTGCATACATCTTTCTAAGTAAGGAGAAAACAATGAGTCTAGTGTTGTTCCCTAGTCTGCAATAATTACGCCGTCCATCACTATCTGAGGACACATTCTGTAGCAACACCCCATTCATGTGTACATGAAATTTTAACTTACCAACAAAGGTAGTCCAGATCCACTACCAGAACTTTGTGACTGGTCAATAAGGTCTTTTAATGATTCTCCAACTGGAATAAACGCTTCGTCCTGTTCCAAATCACGATTGTAACGACGTCTGCTTGAGATGCTCTTGCAATAATGTCTTTTCAAAAAGCAGAAAACAATCTATGTTAAAATTTTAAAACGATAAAACTCTGAGTTAAGAAAAACTGAGGTTTTTTTACACTATCATCCTTCCTTCAGAAGGAATCATATCCAATTTAGTTTATCATAGGATAATATATTCTCTGTAAAAATACATCTAGAAATAGACTTTATGAGGTAGAGTTCTCTGTATCATGTTAAAATGGAAAGATATGTATTGGCAAGTGAAGTGTATTGGCAAGATGATGTATTGGCAAGTGAAAAAAAAGACCAAAATCAGGATGTAAAGCATCATCCTAGCTATAAAAAAGTTAAATATACTGTAATCCTAGCACTCTGGGAGGCTGAGGCGGGTGGATCGCTCAAGGTCAGG
>NW_012149186.1:2010862-2013177 GCF_000956105.1 Propithecus coquereli
GTAAAGATGATCTCACAGTGGTACTAAGACTTGGATGAGACTTAAGATCAGCCTAAAAAGTGGGGGTTGTCCTAGTCCAAAGAAAAGGCTGGTTAAGAGCTGGGTTCAGTAGCTACTCAGAAGGCTGAGGCTGAAGGATCATTTGAGGCCAGGAGTTCGAGGCTGCAGTAAGCCATGACCGTGTCTGTGAACAGCCACTGCAGGCCAGTCTGGGCAACACAGTAGGACCCTTTCTCTACAAAAAAAGAAAAGAAGTCACAGAAAAGAAAAGGCTGGTTAAGAGAAATGCTTGAGTAGGTAGAGGATACTGTAAATCATAAATCCATATGTCAACTATGTCATAATTATACAGCCTTTACCTCCTTCAGAGCTTCTGGGAAAAAATTAAAGAGCCTGATGTGGAAGCAAGTTGAAGCATACATGGTAAGGAAAGTGCAAACTACAGAAACTATTAGAGACCACCAACCAGACAGGAGCTGTATCCCTAACAGATCAGGAAACCGAGCAGAGAAAGGCTGTAGTCACCGGAACAGATATCAACAATTATGTGTGACTTTTATTTGATTTACAGTACAATATCTGACAAGTTGAATGCTGACATTTCAGCACTGCCTGAAATGCCATTCTGGACCAAAATACTAACAGAAAGAAACTGTTTGTCATTCTAAAAGTAGTAAGAATATAAGCAGAAGTTAACAATGTTATTCTTAAATATCAGGTGGCCACAAAAGAAAAGCCTCAGTATGATCAAGTATTACTTTTAAAAGGTGAACCTGAGACCATGACTTGAAATTCTGTTAGGGAAGATGGACAAGAACATCCAGAAATCTCCAAATGAACAAGTTTTACATGTTAACTGAATTTTAAAACTTTTTTTTTTTTGGAGACAGTCTTGCTCTGTAGCCCCAGCTAGAGTGCAGTGGCATCATCACAGCTCACTACAACCTCAAACTCCTGGGCTCAAGCAATTCTCCTGCCTCAACCTCCCGAGTAGCTGGAACTACAGATGCATGCCACCAAGCCTGGCTAATTTTTCTATTTTTTGTAGAGATGGGGTCTTGCTCTTGCTCGGGCTGGTCTCAAACTCCTGACCTCAAGCGATCCTCCCACCTTGGTCTCCCAGAGTGCTAGGATTACAGGCATGAGCCACCATGCCTGGCCAATGTTTTTACTTTTTAACAATTTTTATTTCTAAATGATCATAAATAGAAAAAGAAAAGCAAGATATGCTAGGGGTTACACTGGAGACTCTGAAATAATCCCAGATGTAGAGAAAACATAAATGAAGGATGCAATTAAGAGCAGATAACTAAAGATGACTAAAAGAAGTACCAAGCATCCGAGAATAGTTCCAGGAAGGCCAAAATGAGCTTAGCCTTGCAGAAGAGAAAATGCAAAGAAAAACCAAGAAAGGGTTTCTTTGGCAGTGTAGGGAGAAAGTCCACCAAGCACTGGATGTGTTGCTGACATAATAGTGGGTAATGGAGGACAAAAAAGTACAATTCTTCAACCCCTGTTTTGTTTCTGTCTTCTCTATCAGGGATGTCTATAGGAATGAAGAAGGGAGATCAAACTCCAGTAAAGTGGGAACTGATATCCCAAATGTATGAAGAGATTTTACAATGTTTCTGTATTTTATACGAGTTCGTATCTTCTAATGTAGGTGAATTAAATCCCAGGAAGATGAGAGCACGTGTGAGATGGCTGAAAGGTGCGATTTAAAGATTTTTAAGAAACAAGCAGCGTTGGAGACTAGATAGCTAAATGTCATATTACTTTTCTTTACAAGGAAAAGAAAGTACACTTTGCCAACAGATTGAAGGCAGCATAGTACTACGGAAAAAGCAAGGGCTTTGGAATCAAACAGTTTAAATCCTAGCTTTGCCAGTTATTTTGTGACCTTGAGCAACTACCTTTTCTCTGGGCTTTCATTTTCTCTGCTGAAAAATACAGGATAAAAAAAATCTGCCTTATAAAGTAATTGGAAGGAAATGAGGTAGAATATACCAAATACTTAGTGTACTAATACCAAGTATTCAATAAATAAATTCTTCTTCCTCTGGTGAGCCTGACTTGTATCCCAGATGAGATTCCAGAGTAAGTCAAAAAAAATTCTCAAGCCACAAAGACCCTGTGTGGTTTCACCAAGAGTAAGCAACATCAGACTCAACTCACAGCTTTCTGACGTAACTATATATCTGGGCAGGCAAAAGTCAGGTTTGTCTAGATTATGGATTTGGGTGATACAACCTTTCCCTTCCTGCACTTCCCACCCTTCTCCTCCACCTAAGTCTATTTATATCTCCAGATTTATG
>NW_012149186.1:2013227-2014952 GCF_000956105.1 Propithecus coquereli
GGGGTCTCGCTCTTGCTCAGGCTGGTCTCGAACTCCTGACCTTGAGCAAGCCACCCACCTCGGCCTCCCAGAGTGCTAGGATTACAGGCGTGAGCCA
Source organism: Propithecus coquereli (assembly GCF_000956105.1). NCBI lineage: Eukaryota > Metazoa > Chordata > Mammalia > Primates > Indriidae > Propithecus > Propithecus coquereli. The sequence continues at coordinate 2,013,325 of NW_012149186.1, forward strand.
CCACGCCCGGCCCTCAGTGTGATTTTAATTTATACTTTTCATATTATAAATATTCTTGAGTATTCTTTTATTTTTCTTTTAAGAGCATAAATCATATGTTCATCTTTTTGTCCTATTTTCCCATTGAATTGCTTAGACTTGTTTCCTCTTTGATTCATAGAAATTTTATATTTGAGAAATCATCCCTTTTTAACATGAGGTGCCAATATTTTTCAATTGTAGTCTGACTTCTGACAGCTTGTGGTGGTTTCTGCTCCATAGTAAAGTTTTACTTTTATGCAGTTGATGCTATTAATCTTTTTTTATTTTAGTGTAATTTGGTGGTGGGCAGGGCAGTGGGGTTTGCTTCTAAGTATTGTGTCAGACTCAGAAAGGTCTTTCGAAATCTGAGATTATTTTTCAAAATTCTCCCATGGTTAGTTCTAGTATTTTAATCACATATATATAGTTCCAATCTGACTAAAATTTATTTCACTGTAGGGAATTGATCCAATTTCATTTTTTCCCCCATATAGCTGCCTAGTCCCAAATCCATTTATTGAATAATCCATCTTTTCCTCAGTGATCTGAAATGTTTCCTTTATCATACACTAAATTTCTTTATGTACTTGGGTCTATTTATGGGTTTACTAAACTGTTTCACTCATCTCCCTATATTCTGCCAGTATGATAATGTTTCATTATTGAAGTTCATATACACTAGGGGCTGCCTCCTCTTATTACTATTTATTTTTTGGCAATTGTCTTCTGAAATCATGACTAAATACAAATAATTCAGAAGCCCAAAATTACTAAAAAAACTATAATATAGCTGGTTTCTTGGGACAGGTTTAAAAGTTCATACATAAGAATTCCATTAAGAAATAAGAATTCCAATAAGAAAATCACAAGTATTCATGAACATACAAGAAGTATAAAATTGTGTCCAATTAACTAATTGGTAGTAAGGTCCTCTTTTCCTTCAGATAACTATAATCTAGTTACATGAAGAAGATATATAATCAGAGAATACGTAAGTTAATGATTTGTACAATCAGCTTTAAAAACTGTTGGTATATAGCATTCAACAAAATGTTTTGGATCAAAATAAATATCTTACTTGTAACAAAAGCAGCTGGAGAAGATGATCATAGCAATTATGCAGACAGCCATAGAAATGAGCAAAACCAGCCATCGAATGCTGCCATCAAATGGACCTGACAATGGAAGTAAACAATGAAGTAAACATAGTATCTTTTTGTCGCATCTTATTAAACGTGGAAAATAATTTGTAGTGTTAAATTCTAGGTAGCTTGGTTATTGTTAAAAGCAGCGAAAATATTTTGCTGAGTATCATGCTCAGACTTTTCTTGGCTAACCTACCTATAACGACAGGGGGCAGTGTAGGTTGCAAATACTGGTTACATAAATTTGTCCGACAACATTCTATTGTCCGGCGTAGCTGGGCTTTTGGTGAATCCTAGAAGAAAAGTAATGTTAAAATTAGAAATGGTTTGATATATTAAATTCATAATGAACTTCTTTAGTATTCATAAAGTACGATTTCTAATTCAGTGAGTGAAAACAACCTGCAAATTTTATATGTAAAAGATTATTGAAAAATTAAAATTTGTGCTGACACAGTGTTG
>NW_012149186.1:2018222-2029011 GCF_000956105.1 Propithecus coquereli
TAACTATTAGTATAAAATTGATATATATATTATGATCTTTATTAAAATACTAATGTAAGAAAATTTTATTGGAAAAGGTATTTCTTAATGAGAGGGATAGGACTTCTAAAAAATTAGTGCATAAATTTATGGATAAATATTAGTTAGAGTGAGAAGATTCAGCATTAATTTTCTTATTTTTTTCTTTTGTTGGTCAGAACTTAGACATTTTGTCCACATAAACAAGATGATAATGGAAGTCATACCATTGTCCCATAATTCTTTAAAGTCTTTCCAAAGCATCTGCTAAAGATACCATAATGATCCTATCATCAAAAATTATTTTCAATGATCTAGTAATTGGGTTGAAAGAAAAAACTGACAACCACCTGACATACAGACGTATTTGATATCTCCACATAACCTATGCTGATACTTTTATTTCAAATTACAATACTGTTTGGAAACTTGAGATTTTGCACCCCAGGCCTTGAATATGTAAACTGGGAGAAGAACGACTGTGAAAAGGGAGGAAGGAAAAGAGAAACTGTTTAAGAAGCTCTATTCTCAGCCAGATCAATATTAAGCAAAAGGACCTAAGGAAGTTTAGGATCTGTAAACTGATTCCCTTAAAACTACCTATGTGCCTATGTTCCCTTTGTGTGACAGTCTGTGTGTGCCCAGGGATATGGGTAACTCAGGTTGAAGACTGCTCAGTCAGATAACTACACAGTAAAGGCTAACATTTATTAAGCCCTTACTATGTGCCAACTGTGCTAAGTTATTTACATGTATGTTATATCATTTGATCTTTTCAATAGTTCCTTTGTGGATGAGAAAACAACTTAAGAGAGTAAAGCTCCTTGCCCAAAGTTTCACAGCTATTAAGAGGCAGCATATGGATTAGAATACAGATTGTCAAGCTTAACAGCCAATTTACCCTGGTGAAGTCAGCTTACCACAGGCCTAGTTTAGGGGCCTGTAGGACATGGGTTACTACTGTTGGGCTCAGTGCCATAACCATATCTCTTTAATTTTTTTAAGTGATTAAAAGATGTATAGTACGTGTGGTTGATAAATATGCAAATGGCATAAAACTGGAAGAAACAATTAAATCAGCATCCTTACATCCTTTTTTTTAAGACAGAGTCTCGCTCTGTTGCCTGGGCTAGAGTGCCTGTGGCATCAGCCTAGCTCACAGCAACCTCAAACTCCTGGGCTTAAGAGATCCTCCTTACTCAGCCTCCCAAGTAGCTGGGACTACAGGCGCACACCACCATGCCCAGCTGATTTCTTTCTATTTTTAGTAGAGACGGGGTCTCGCTCTTGCTCAGGATGGTCTCAAACTCCTGATCTTAAGTGACCCTCGGCCTCCAACTCCCAGAGTGCTAGGATTACAGGCGTGAGCCACCGCGCCCGGCCTAGGGCTAATTCTTATACGATGAAATTTAAAATAGACAAGTATGTGACAACTGTAGAGCAGAATTCCTTCCAATGCCACACACTGCTCTGTGTCAGAAAGCACCAGCACCAGCAAAGAGTGGAGGAGACACGGCTCAGCAGCAGCATGAGCGAAAGACAGGACGTTAGCCGACAGAAAGCTGGATGTTCCAAGAATATGGTGTGACTGCCGAACATCCACCATGAGGAAAAGGGAGAGGGGTTACTTATTCTCTGCTTTTTTCCTGGTCAAACCACACTCAGTTCTGCACATTACACTGAGAAGCTGGAGAGTGAATAGCTCTAAAGCTGGCCCTGTAAGGAGCAGCTGAAGTCACTGTGAAATACTGTTTTCATTGGGCAAAGACTAGAGGTTGTGGGGAGGAAGGTAGGATGAAGATAGCTTCCTCCACATAGTAACGGGCTGCCAACTGGAAAAGGGGTTCGGTCTGCCCTCTATAGTCCAAAGAGAAGAAAGATATGCTATCATTTGCAGAGAGGTTGAAACATACAACCGCTAAGGTTTCTATTAATTCTGAGAATTTCTGAATAATATTAATAATTTTCTAACATAGCTGAGACTAAATTGCGTTCGAACAAATCTATCTGCAGCTATTTTTCAAAAACGTTGAAAGGATCTCCTGGAGTAAAATTACTATACAGAATTTCGAAGAGATCAGGTTTGTAACCGAGAGCCATCAGGATGTTCATAAACCATTACTGATCCTCTGATTCCTTCGCCGCTGCTCTCAAAGTAACTCCACTGACATCTCCTTACAAAGAATTAACATTTCTAGGTTGCCTCACAGTGATACAAAGGTCACTGCCCATCATCTTAAAGTCATTTCAGTAAATTTTATAATCTACAAATAAGTGACAATATCATTTTTGACACTAATAACAATTTAGGATGATTTGAAACATTTTTTTTAAAGCAAAATAATTTCAGCTGGGCATGGTAGCCCATGCCTATAATCCTACCACTCAGGGAGGCCGAGGCGGGATGATGGCTTGAGGTGAGGAGTTCGAGACCAGCCTCAGGAAGAGCGAGACCCCCACCCCCCTACTAAAAATAGAAAGAAATTAGCCAGGCAACTAAAGTAGAAAAAATTAGCCGGGCATGGTGGCGCATGCCTGTAGTCCCAGCTACTCGGGAGGCTGAGGCAGGAGGATTGCTTGAGCCCAGGAGTCTGAGGTTGCTGTGAGCTAGGCTGACGCCACTCCACTCTAGCCCGGGCAACAGAGCGAGACTCTGTCTCAAAAATAAAATAAAAATAAAAAAAGCAAAATAATCCGAACTTGAATTACCACAGTCATGTTACTTGAAGTAAGAGCTAAGCTTCCTCTTACACATTTGCTTATGTGAACACATTGCAACGTGTAGACTGAGCACATTTCTCCTTGGAGAAATCAATGTTCTGTATACAGCTCCTCCCTTCTTTACCTCATGGGTCTCAAATCAGATCTTACCTTGCACTGAAAATCAGATCCTTCATATTTCATACACCCGGAAGCTAATGTGGTTTCTCCCTGGTCATCTTCTTCTATGATGGCAAAGCAATGTCCATTAGTTCTAAAAGAGAAAAAAACAACGTAACTTCACATCAGAGAGTACTAATAAAATTTGAGTTTTAATGTAAACAGGTACTGATGGCCTTTAGTACCTTGTTTTTTGAATTAGAAGTGCATTCACATGTAATTTGCTGGCAAAGCCAAATAGGTTTTAAGGCCAATGAAAGCTATGCCTGAACTAAGATTTAAAAGGTCAATGAGAACTTTATGTCAAGTGGAAAAGGATTTCTATTAAACAAGTGCTCCCAATGAGATATGTGACTTTTCTTTGTGAATCACAGTCATGTGATCATAGCTGATTCGTAAAATTCTGTAAGTAAATTATCTTAATGTTTTTAAAAATACTTAAAAATAACTTTGTCTCTTTTTCCCCATAATATTTTCAGTATTTACATACTGAACATGATAATAGATAAAAACAAACTTTTCTGTGAAACGTGAAAATAGACTCAAAGACAAAAACGTATATTTGGGAAGAAAAGTGCCAAAATTCTGAAAGGCACTTTTTATCAAATGTGATAGGAAAACAGGGAGAACTTCTGAATGTTGAATTTTTAATATTTACATAAACATATTTGTATTTAAGGAAATTTTATCATTTTAGTGTTAGTATCCTGTGAAAACTTAGGATACGTTCCTTTCGACTTTAATAGGTATGGAAGAAACTTCTAAAAGCTTTTTCTGTGCTCCTATTTATTAACAGTGAGTGTATTGCTTCTACTTAAAAGAATTCTGCAGAATTCTTCATCATCTATCTTTTTTTCTTTTGTAGAGACAGGGTCTCACTATGTTGCCCGGGCTAGTCTAAGATATGATGAACTATCACACAATCTCAAGATTTTATTTGTCAAGTTTTATGCTTTATATCTGTCCCATTCAAAGAACATACAATTATTACAAAAGTATAAAACATGACATTCATTATTACTTTATTAACAGGGAGACAATTAATTTACCGATGAGACTGAGTTGTTCGGGAAATTTTGTTTTTTTGTCTAGTAAGTCAATTCCTCAATGTCCTCAAAGAATATGGAAAAGAATTATATGATCATATGTAAACATTCTGAGTAATTAATGTAAAATTTAGTAGGAAAATTAAGATAGTTATATAAATCAGATTTGGACTGGAGAGTTCACAGGTAAGAAAATAATACAAAATTATCACAACATCATTCTCATATATCCATAAAATATTTCAACCAATTAAGAAGTAGGAAGCCTGTAATCCTAGCGCTCTGTGAGGCCAAGGTGGGAAGATCACTTGAGGTCAGGAGTTCCATACCAGCCTGAGCGAGAGTGAGACCCTATCTCTACTAAAAACAGAAAAAAATCAGCTGGGTGTGATGGTGTGTGCCTGTAGTCCCAGCTACTTGGGAGGCTGAGGCAGGAGGATGGCTTGAGCCCAGGAGTTTGAGGTTGCTGTGAGCTAGGCTGACACCATGGCACTCTAGCCCAGGCAGCAGCTTGAGACTGTGTCTCAAAAAAAAAAAAAAAAAAAAAAAAAGTAGGAAGTTGTGGGTAAATTTTTTGCTTTCTTCTTAGTAATCTTTAAGTTTTCTGCAACAACCATAAATAATTTTATGATAAAAAGATCAGTAAATAAACTCAAAATGTTATATAAAACTAGATTTTTTATCTTCTTTAAAAAGCTATATAACTCTAATAAAGTAACTACCAATCATTTAATTGTAAGATTATTCCTATATACAAAATAAGAAGCTTTTTGGCTCTTTGGGAACATGCCATAAGGAAAAAAACAAACTCAGATAATCTTAACAATTCTTAAAATAGCACTAAATGCAATTTTATTCTTCTAACTCTTAAGAAGGACTGCATAAAATACTTACATGCATGTGTTATTAATAGCATCATCTGGGCAGTGTCCTGAACAATAGCACTTTAAAAAAGGCAAGGTATCCTCTGGTGCTAAGGTGACTCCATTTTCTGACTTTTTCTGGTCGGAGTCTGATTTCATCCCGGTGCCATGGAGCATGCTGTCTAGATTCTGCCCTGTATTCAAATACAGAATTGTAAATAAATCATTTCTGAAAAGCTAATTGTCTGATTATAATTTTCAATGAGAAAGTTGCTAAGCTTTCTTATCACAGTAATTTGCAGCAAAGGTGTTTCTCTAGAAAATAAATTTCATCCATACAATTAACACGTTTACTAATAAACTATTATGCACAGAACTACCATTCAGGTAACTGCAGGGTATACAAAGACAGCTATGTCACAATTTTGGTCCTAGTGAATGACAAACAAGAATGGCACAAGGTAGAATATGGTCATAACTTGTAAGAAAGGTATAAAATGGGGTGTCTCTTCAGGGAAGGCCGAGACTGTTTCCAATCATTAAAATATAGACAATTATGATATTTCTTTTAAACCTGGTTCAAAACTTACAACTAGCTAAAAAAAAAAAAAAAAAAAATCCTTTATTTGTGCCTCTGTGGAAAAGGGGTTACTAAACATCTTGCTTTGGCCTTTTATGCTTAAGCAAGGGAACTGTGAGAGCAAGGGGACTGTGTGTTATCTGGAGGCTTGTACCTCAAGGTCATTAGTGTGAATCCAGAGCGTGCTGCCAGAAAGGGAAGGCTGCTGCCTGGCAGTAGGGAGCTTATGGAAATAGAACTGGGTTCTTGCACTGGAGTCCAGCAGTCTCCAACGACAGACACTTTGCATTCAGTTATATCTGATACTGAATCTTTCAGTTTGGAAGCAGAGCTAAAACAACTATTTTAGTAATTCCTCCCTCTCATTCAGCTAGATCAGCTAGACCCTTACTTGCGGTTACTCTCAAGGGAATGAAAGGTGGAGCCAACCAAATAAGTCTGTATGTATTTCATTATAAATATTAAATAAGTGGTTCAAGACACAATGTGGACTTCACTTCGAATTTAGCTATACAGATGAGAAGAACTATTAAAAAGAGGAAAAAAACACATACGCATACACCAATGACAGAAAATGTTGCTAAATAAAGTGTTTTAGTGATCCATACATTCAATTTTAATAATCTTCATTATTTATTTATTTATTTATTTTTTAAGAGATAGGGTCTTGCTACATTGCCCAGGCTGGCCTCAAACTCCTGGGCTCAAGTAATCCTCCTGCCTCAGCCTAAATTTTGCTTTTTTATGCTGAATATTTAGTATAAGGATTCATTACTGAATGAGTATTTATTAACAGAAATAAACACCAGGAGAGAATACTTAAAAAAAAAAAAAAAGAGCTAGAGGTTCGTGTGTATACATGTATCACCCATCTCCCTCACCACCACTCCCCTTTCAGAAATAAACACTGCAGACCTCTCCATGATCTGCTCACAGCACTGACCCTGCACTGTGCTCAGCTCAGGGCCTTCTGTCAATTCCTAGAACATGTCAATCTTCTCCCACCCACAAGTCCTGTGTATTTACAAATCATAAAATGACGCCCTGGGGTGGGCTGGGGGTACAGGTTCTATTTCAAAACACACACATACAAAATATTTAATAGCTTACACGTCCAAGTAATACACGTACTCAGTAAAACATGGAAATACATACATACAGAGACAAATAGCTGAAAGATAAACATGACCATATACAGGCCAATTTACAGAATGCTCCACCATCAACGGCAATTTTTGACATCAATGATTTTACTAGATTTTTATTCCTGGCTAAATAATTTTTCTTACTTTCCCAGTAATTTATTGGCTTCCTTTATATAAAGCAGACGACTGCCTCTGTCTCAATCTTAAGATAGAATGTCTACAACAGGATTCAGATGGCAAAAGACTGGAAAGCTGGAGAGACTAATGGGATATGTATGCACTGCACATATAAGATAATCAGCAACAGTAGTATTCTTAATGAATTTCATAACAATAGTCTGCATAATTAAATAGGGACCAGGAAGACATCAGTAAGAGGAAAGTCAAGTACAAGAATTGGCTAAGGGGCCGGGCGCGGTGGCTCACGCCTGTAATCCTAACTCTCTGGGAGGCAGAGGCGGGCGGATTGTTTGAGCTCAGGAGTTCGAGACCAGCCTGAGCAAGAGCGAGACCCCGCCTCTACTAAAAATTAGAAAGAAATTAATCGGCCAACTAAAAATACATAGAAAAAATTAGCTGGGCATGGTGGCGCGTGCCTGTAGTCCCAGCTACTCGGAAGGCTGAGGCAGAAGGATCACTTGAGCCTAGGAGTTTGAGGTTGCTGTGAGCTAGGCTGACGCCACGGCACTCACTCTAGCCCGGGCAAAAGAGTGAGACCCTGCCTCAAAAAAAACAAAAACAAATGCTTAAAAAAAAGTTTACATTGTTGAATTCTTGTTTTATTGCATTTTGATCAGAGAATGTGGCCTATGAGATAGCTTATTCTTAATGGAAGTATTATTTCAAAATTACCCAAGATGATTCAAGGGTGCTGTGGGTGCGGGAGAAGTGCATGGGGGTACAGATGAAACAGGTTTGGTTAGGAGTTGGTAATGTCAGAGCTGAGTAACAAGTTCACGGAGTTTCATTATATTATTCTACTTACATGTATGTGTGAAAAAAGTATTTTTCCCATAAGCAGTTTTTTAAATACCCAGATAAAACAAAAATGTACACTCCCAGTAAAAAAAAAAAAATTAAACCACACTAGCAAAGCAAAAAGTCCCTTTTGGTTCCATCTAATCCCTCCCCCTCTTCTTAATTGTAACACTGTTATCTGTTTGGCATGTATGCTTCTAGTCCTTTTCCTATGTATTTGCATATATACATATGAAGTATTCTTTCAGAAAATTTTACAAAAGCAGAGAAAATTGTAATCCACACATACCCATATAACCCAGATTTTATAATGACCAATTATGGCCCATCTTGTTTTACTCTTCCCCTTTCATATAATTATGAACCTAATACCAGATATGTCATTTTATCTGTAAATATTTCAACATGTATCTCTAAAAGGTAAGGACTTCAAAAAAAAAAAATAATAACCACAATCATCACACCTAAAAAAGTTAACAGTTGTTCTTTATTCTTACCAGTATTATCAAACATCCAGGCAATGTTCAAATTTCCAATTATATTATAATGTTATAAATTGTTTTAACAGTTTCCTTCAATCAGGATCCAAATAAGGTTCACACATCACAAATGGCTATCTCTGGGTCTCTTTAATCTATAGGTTTCTTCTTCCTTTTTCTTTTTTGTTTGAGACAGAGTCTCATTGTTGCCTGGGCTAGAGTGAGTGCCGTGGCATCATCCTAGCTCACAGCAACCTCACACTCCTGGGCTCAAGCGATCCTTCTGCCTCAGCCTCCCGAGTAGCTGGGACTACAGGCATGCGCCACCATGCCCGGCTCATTTTTTCTATATATTTTTTAGTTGTCTGGCTAATTTCTTTCTATTTTTAGTAGAGACGGGGTCTCGCTCTTGCTCAGGCTGGTTTCGAACTCCTGAGTTCAAACAATCCGCCCGCCTCGGCCTCCCAGAGTGCTAGGATTACAGGCGTGAGCCACCGCGCCCGGCCTCTTCTTCCTTTTTCTTTCCTTGAAATTTACTTGTTGAAGATACTGGGTAATTTGTCTTATGATATTTACCACAGTCTGGATTTTCTGATTGCCTCCTTCTAGCATCACTTAACACGTTCTCTTGTTACCCATAGTTTGTAAATGGTACTCTGCTCTAAAGCTGTCCAATATGGCAGCCACAAGCCACATGGGGCTATAGTACTTGAAATGTGGCAACTCTGTAAGTTGTAGTGAGGAGAGACACAAATGTCTAGTTATCTCCGTTTTTAAGGACTAGACTCACTAATTCAACAGGAGTAGTATAAAATAATGTATGCTAATTCTACCATTTCTTCTTATTTATGATCTGGAATACCTCTATAATGAGATGTTTTCCTTCATCTACTAACTGGATACAAATGGCACAGTTCACATAAGAAAGGGGAAATTAATGCTTGATTTTTCCCACTACTTATCAGTTTTCAAAATTAATGAGTTTGCTAGCATCTTTCAACAGCAGCCAATTAGTTCTTTTTTAAGTGTCATTAAAAACCCATGGATTTAAACATATTTGATTTTTTCAATCTACTGCAGTTATTATCCTTACTAATGCTCAAATTGTTCCATCTCTGGCCAATTCAAATCATTCCCTGTATCCTTTTAACTTTCCCCTGCTTTCTGGCCAAGATATTCCAAGATTACCTTGCACTCTACCTGCCACACACTTAAAAGTGATTGCAAGGAGTTCCAGAACCTTTTAGTGAAAAAGATAATCAGAGACCATAATCTGGGTGTTACAGGTGCTTGTTGCTACCGTGTTGATCAGTGTAAAAATATATGGCTAAAAAAATAGTTTTGCATCTCGCTTTTTTCACTTTATCCGTATTCATCTGTTAAATAAAAATGTATCGCATAACTACACAGTGCTAGGCACTGTTTTAAGCCTTGGATGGCTAGAATAGTAAACAGTATAACGTCCCTTATCTACTAGAGCTTATAGTCTCAGAAAGAAATAATAAAGACCACTAAATACTGACATTTGTACTATTTTAATATTTATTCATAGATAAGTGCTATGAAACCAAATAAAGCAGGGTCATTTTCTAGCATGGGAAAGGAGCAGAGTGCCTTACAGCAGAGGTCACTGACCGGAGGGCCAGGAGAACAGACCAAGCAAAGGTCAGGAAATCCCAGAATACCACATCTAGACAAGATATAACTTTAATGGACCTAAAGCAAAGACCAGAAGCAAGCAGATGTTAACACCACTAAAATTTTAAAGGAACTGTACTGCCAAAGATGTCACAATAGTCAGGCTAACCCAATGAGAGCCTGTAAGTTTTCAATCCATTAGATAATTTCTAGTACCCAGACCTCCATACTAACGGAAAGGCCATCCTCCGCTAAGTCCATCTCAGAAGTGGCCAAGATGGCAGAAACACTAGCCAAGGAACACCAGAGACAAAGGAAATGCTCCCAGAAAATAAAACTAGGGGCTGGCAGACAGACTAACCATCCTTAATTGATAGGCTATGAAGCAATGACTACTGAGGCTGCTCCCAAATTTTCCTTCCTCTGAATGACAGTTTATATAGTACTTATCCTACTTCATCTTCATCACTGAATCTGGGTACATTGTGCATTTACAATTTCTCTTTTAGCCATACATTGCTGGACAATGAAGAGCCACATCTGGACCTGAAGGAGAAGGCAGCACACTAGCCAGAAGTACTGGATTAGTAGCTGAGTACATCAAATGGATAAAACTCTGGGTTATATAAATAACCCTTTGAAGAGGAATTCAATATTTCATACCAACATGAGCGTTTTTAGTGTATGCATGTGAGTAAAAGTATGTATGACACTAGGGAGACAAATGTGGTGCCCTACAGCAGATACTGTTATTTTTCTCCCCTTTACCTTGCTGGCGACAAACATGCACACATGTATACACACATACACGCACACCCTTTGTTTGTATACATGTCTGTCCCTCCTCTGTGTGATTCAGGAAAGCACAGCCCTATCCTCAGCAGAGGTAACTGTTGGTCTAATCCAACGAGTTTAGGTCCACTCTCCTTGCCTCTGATTTGTTTAACACAAGAGCATGTAATAAACTTTAGCCACTATGATTAGAAGGAAGTCTGTTGGAAAAATGAGGAGAGTGCCTGGGGAAAGATTCACCAATTAAAAAGAGACAGAAAGGCCGGACACGGCGGCTCACGTCTGTAATCCTAGCTCTCTGGGAGGCCGAGGCGGGTGGATTGTTTGAGCTCAGGAGTTCGAAACCAGCCTGAGCAAGAGCAAGACCCCG
>NW_012149186.1:2029316-2049199 GCF_000956105.1 Propithecus coquereli
GGCAGCCACACTGTGGCTGTGCAGGGAATTAACCTATAGCTAAACTGATATTTGGAGGATGACACAACTGAAATAGAGAAATTATCTGGATCTTTTTTTTTTTTCTGAGACAGAGTCTCGCTCTGTCACCCCGGGTAGAGTGCAGTCGCGTCATCATAGCTCACTGCAACCTCCTGGGCTCAAGTGATCCTCCTGCCTTAGCCTCCCGAGTAGCTGGGACTGCAGGTGCGCATCACCACACCTGGCTAATTTTTCTATTTTTTGTAGAGATGGGGTCTTGCTCTTGCTCAGGCTGGTCTTGAACTCCTGAGCTCAAGTGATCCTTGTGCCTCAGCCTCCCAGAGTGCTAGGATTACAGGCGTGAGCCACCGCAGCCACCTTAGAATCTGTGTCTTGATGAGCCATATAATTAACATCCTATGCAGTCCCCTTACCCTCAGACTTCTTGTGTGATATTATAAGTCTGATCCTTTCCCCATTTTTCCTACCTCAAATGCAGACAACAGCAGCTATTTTGTAACCATGAGGGAAACGCCAAGAAAATTAGAGATGTCAACCTTGACACTACTCAGTTACTGAATGAACACCAGCAAACACCCACCACCTACATTAAAAATAAACCTCTTATTCATTTAAGTCACTTTTAGTTGAGTAGTAAGTTACTTGAAGCTAAAATCCAATTCTAAAATTTGTGACCAACAAAAAAGGAGTAAGCATCTGTCAGATGTTAATATCAAATGACTCATTTTTCGATTCAAACCTGAGTAATTTACCTCAATGTAAATCACTTAAATCTATACCTAACAGTTGATGCTCAAAAATTTCCTTTTTGGCTGAGGTGGGAAGATCATTTGAGGCCAGGATTGAGACCAGCCTGGCAACATAGTCAGACCTCGTCTCTACAGAAGAAAAAAAAAATTAGCTGGGTGCAGTGGCGTGCACCTGTAGTTCCAGCTATTCAGAAGATGATATGGGAGGATCACTTGAACCTAGGCGTTCAAGGTTACAGTGAGTTATGATCATGCCACTGCACTCCAGTCTAGGCAACGTAGCGAGACCCTATCTCTAAATCAATAAATATAAATTCCTGTTAGGAAAAGCATTATTTCTATGTTATAACAAGGAAACCAAGCAAAGAAATTTACTTTCTTAAGCCAAAATTCAAGATAAAGCTAGAGATTAAGTCAAAAGTTATTTCCACTAATACCATTCTGCAATCCTTCGTAGTGATCACTAAGAAATAATAATATCTTTTCTGCATTGGTTTCAGTTTTCTAATCTTTCAGAGCAAACATTTTTGTGTTATCATTTGAAGCAACTATCAAAATAATTTTTTGACTGGAAATATAATAAATTTTGCTCTTCATTAGAGAAATGTAATACTGGGGATTTTTTGCTTACACACGATTATACATGATAACTAATTACCAATTTATTCCATCTAATAAAAGTTTATTATAGAGCAAATTAATTTGTGGTGGTAAATGAGAATTTTCTATCATATTACCAATATGTGATCTAAACATATTTAAAATTTTTTATGCCAAAATGGAAATTACCTGGGAGTGAAATAGCAAATATACACGTTACTATTAAACACTTCATCTTCAAAACTATGACAGCTTTGGTTGATGCTGATCAACAGGCATATAACATATTAAAATAAAGGTGTTGTATTAAATAATTTGGTGTTTCACAAATAAAAGTGGCTTTTTCAAGAGGGCTCTATTCTGAGCACGGTAATAATGAGGATACTGTCAGAATACCAAGGCAACTTACAAAGAAGCCATAGAGTCCATTGTATGTTCATACTTTAAAATGAAAATATCAAAGCTTTATGGTGTTAATCATGTTTCTTCTTGTGGGCAGATATTAATCCATACCACTATGAATGAAACACGATGAAAGAACAACCTGTTAAGTCAAAAACTTGAGAATGAAGATGCCCAATAAATTCTATCTAAAATCCTTTTGCAAAACAGTATTATCTTCTCTTCAGTTTAAAATATTATCCTAATTAAACCATACAGGAAAAAGCTCATGTGCAAACACAGTCCATCTGGTCCTAATAGTCATTGTAATAACTTCCTGTTGGACAGTTCCAAGTTGTGAACACATACTAGCAAAATTACAATACTGGTCATAAATAAACTTGCAGTACTCTATTAAGAAAGTTTAGCATAAACAAGTGCCGTTTATCTTTCTAAAGTCTTTTAACAATAATAAAATGATTTTTAAATTATTATTTACATGTATTCCTTCTTGTTTTAAAGGAGACAGGAATTTTGAAGCTCAGCCTCGAGTGCTCCCCTGTCTTTTAGGCACTAGGTTAAGTGCTTTATATACTTTATCTCATCTAGTCCTCATAAGACCTGATGCTGTGTATCATAATTGCCTATATTATGGAGGAAAAAATACGCTCAGAGAGGCTGAGATTTTAAAAATACTTGAAAATGTTTCTATCACAGTCAGTTCTAAAATTATTTGGCATGTATTTGTTCTTTGCCTCTTTATTTCGAAGCTGTGCTCGTATGCTGGGCCTAACTGCTCAAGAAGGGATATGAATTGAAAGAACAGTAGTAAAAAATAGTGCTTTTTACATATAGAAGTAAATTACTAAAATGAATATCAATTTACCTTGAACATGAGAAATGATGAACAGATAGGCTCCCAATAATCTGATATATAGCTGAGTCATTGTTCAATTATAATGTTTCCTGTACACTGTCACCTTCAATAACTGGTCCTGCTATTTCACTAATTTAAATGACTATTATTCAATGAGATTTTTTCGTAAAAAGCCGTAATCACTTGACAATGACTCCAACTCCCACTGCTTTCTCCTTATTCCTGAAAGACAAAATATTAAGAAGGTAATGAACATAACTGAATTTTGGAAAGTTTTCAAAAACTGAGAGGAAAATAAACGTCTAAGCATACCTCTAAACAATGCAATACATTCTTAAAGATTAAAGCTATTCTTGTTTTCTTTTTCCTTTTTTAAAAAAGGCACTGTAGTTCCAAAGCTTAAATAATTTAATAATAATTTGCAACCTCCCCTGACCTCAGATTAGTCATATGTAACACAAGAAAAGTACACTAAATAATCTCAGTAGTCTTTTCTGGCTGCTCTACAGTAATTAAGTTATTTTATTACTATAAAAATTTCCTAAATATATTATGAAGAAAACAAGAAAAGTTAAATTTTAAATATACTTTTAAATATTTTAAATTCTTCATCAATATTCTTTCAAATCCTAGATGAAATAAATATACCTTAAATCTTTCTAATAAATAATTTATTCTGATAGAAAAGAAAACCTACCTAGAAAATTATACATATTTAAATAAGCAGTGTACTTCATCATTAAAGCAAATGCAAATAGAAATGTATTCTTTTAAAAATTTCAAAGTATTAAGGGGGTACAAATATTTTTTGTCACATGTATTGTTTTTGTAATGCTTGAGTCATGGCTGTAAGTGTGCCCATCACACAAATAGTGTTCACTGTACCCATTAGGTAGGTTTTAGTCCCTCCCCTACTGCCCCCTCCCCACTGCCTGACTTCCACTAAGTTTTATATTTCTCTGTGCACTTGTGTGCTCATCTGTTAGTTCCAGTTTAATAGTGAGTACACATGGTGCTTGTTTTTCCTCTTGTGATATTTCACTTAGGATAATGGTCTCTAAAATGTATCTTAAATAAAACCACTTTCCTAAAATATTGTAAATCTGACTTAATTAGGGTAAAATTGGGCTTTTAATATGGATGACATGAAACATGACCTTTTCAATTAAGGTCTAGCGATTATTAATATAGACAGTGAACTTTAAAGGCCTCAAAGTAAAATAGTTAAATAGGTAATAGGGAAAAAAGCCTGCTGTGTATCAAGATAAATATAATTCTATTTCTCCCCCATCCTATTGCTTCAGGCAGTTTGATTTTATTGACTTCAGCCTGAACTATTCCTGAATGCAAAAGGTTTTGCTTATTTATGACATAATCACCCCTGGTGTGTGAGTTCTACCATTAATAACCTGAAAAAAAAAAAACAAAACTGAGCTGTTTTATCTACCTAAAAATTTTGCACTTTGGTCCGTCACAGTGGCTCATGCCTATGACCCTGACACTTTGGGAGGCCTAGACGAGAGGATCAGTTGAGGCCAGGAATTTGAGACCAGCCTGACTGAGCAAGAGCAAGATCCCGTCTCTACTAAAAATAGAAAAATTAGCCAGGCATGGTGGTGTGCACCTGTAGTCCCATCTACTCGGGAGGCTGAGGCGGGAGGCTGAGGCAGGAGGATCGCTTGAGCCTATAAGTTTGAGGTTGCAGTGAACTACGATGATGCCACTGCGCTAGCCAGGGCGACAGAGTGAGAGACTCTGTCTCAAAAAAATAACAACAAAAAAATCTGCACTTTAATTGGCTCTCCAAAGGTATTACTGAGGCAAATAAGGTTTACAGTGAGGCATCATTTATATATGACTTAGTTCTAAAATTTCTGCAATTTCTTATTTCTCTACTATAAAATTAAATTGTTTACCATTACATAATGCTGAGAGAATAAGCTATAAAGTCTCAAATAATAATATTTGTAATGTGATTTAACAGCATATCTTCAGAAAACTTCTTAAAATTCTTCAATTATGATTCTAGGGATCCAAGTTTCAAATTCAAGACAAGTTTCCAGAATATTTCCAACCCTCATTTCTCTCCTCATTTCTGTTTGCCCATTAAATATCTCTACTAGGATTACACTCCAGCTGTGTGAATCCCACTCACGTCTTTCCTTCTCTCTGCTGTAGCCCTGCTCCTACCCCCCTATCGGCTATCATAGGGAAAGGCAGCACCATCTCTGCAGTCACGCCAGAAATCCTAGCTTTATTCCTGCCTCCGTTGCTAGCTCTCAGCCCCTCTCCAAACTTTCACTTACTCATTCACCAACATCTGTTGAGTGCAAATTACAGACCAGCCTAAGGTACCAGAAATACAAACATGGGTATGCCTGTTTCTGCTTCAGTGAGCTCACAGTCTTGGGTAAGAGACTGCTATAACTTGTTACATCTTTCAGTGTCACCAGTGTTACTCTTTAAGCTAATTTATTTAAAGTGCCACCACCAAGGCACCCTACAGAGCTGCCCATGAGACCCTGGGTTCTTTTCTTCTCAGAGAAAGGGGACTGCATGATTCCTTCTACAAAAATGTCCAGGACCCTGCTACCCCTGGCACAAGTTCAAATCCTGGATCTGCCTTAAATAAGTAACCTAACCTCTCTGGATGCATTTCTTCATCTTTAAAACTAGGTGCAGTTTTAAACTAGTTCAGGCTAGGTGCAGTGCCATGCCGCTATAGTCCCAGTTACTCAGGAGGCTGAGGCGGGAGTATCATTTGAGCCCAGGAGGTCAAGGTTACAGTGAGCCATGATCACACCTGTGAATAGTCACCATACTCCAGCCTGGGAAACAGTGAGATCCTGTCTATAAAAACAAATAAATCTGGAGTGATATTTATTAATCCATAGTTATTTTGAGAAATAAACAATAACTAACACTTATATTCACCTCTACATGCCAGCACCATTATAAATGCTTTGCATATATTAACTAATCTTATAAAACGGTACAATTATCTTAATTTTACAGAGGAAGAAACAGGCAAGTAGACTTTAAGGAATTTATCAAAGATCACACAGCTGGTAAGTGGTAGGGTTGTAATTCAAATCAAAGAAATCTGATTCCAGATTCCATGTGTTAACTGCTACCTTATGCTGCCCTGCTGGATATTTTGTGTATATTATATATTGCAAAATACATATTATAAACCATTTAGGAGAGCCTGGTACAAAGTAGATGCTCAATAAAACTCTCCTCCTCTCATGCATGCTTATAACGCATTTGCCCACCCAGCACAGGAAGTAACAGGTGCTACCCATGACAATACTATCTGCAAGAAATTTTTACAGACAAAAAACTTGTGATAACTTGTATGGAGAACAGCCATCAATAGAAACACACTGCTATAACCAAAGAGGATAACCATCTTCCTTTATTCCATCTGGTCAGGCCTGTTAAACAGCACTTTAGAGAAGAATGATGGGAATGCAAAGGACACAGAAAGTTACTCCACTTGAGATACAACTAGAAGAACCAGGGGTCTTTACTCACAGAGTATGAAAGGAGCAAAGTCTGAATGCCTGTTTGTCAAGGACATGACCGACACGACAGTAAAGAAGACCAGATCCCTTCCAATGCTGAAGTCCTGCGTGAACAGCGTTTTTGCCATTGAATACTAATTTATTCCCTGAATGTTTATTAAGTACCTATGTTATGCATGATTCTAGAGCAGACACCAAGAATACAGTGTTGTGAGCAAAAGAGATCCAGCCTTCATGGAGTTCATAGTCATTAAAAAAGACAAATAAGATATTCAGACACTGAACAAGACAACACGAATGATACATAATCATAACCTGTAGTAAATGCAGAGGAAAAGTGCCAGGTCCTAGAGGACTACGGAGCAATGACCTCATCTATGCTAGATGGAGGGGTGAAGGGAAGCAACGCTGAGAAGTGACAAAGTTCTCGGCATAGGGAAAAGCCCGTGCAAAGATCCTGAGGCAGAGGAAAGCAAAGAGAGAACAATGTTTGAAATGTTGAGAATAAATGATAGGGTGGTGGTTAAGGTTGGAGAGACAGAGAAGACAAAGACCAGGTCAAGCACAGTCATATGAAGGATCTGGGATTTAAACCTCAGTGGCTGTGATCTGGATTCTACGTAATGGGCTAGAGAGGGCAAAAGCAAATAGACCAACAGGAAGAATACTGTGGAAATTTAGGGAAGTGACGATGGTGGTTAAGATTAGGGTGGCAGTGGTACAGTGGATGGATTCAGGATATACTTCACAAATAGACTAATGGTACTTGGTAATGGGTTAGATATGCGGTAAGGGAGAGTGAGGGGTCAAAGAAGATTCCCACATTTCAGTAATGAACAATTACCGAAATGGAAATAAGTAGATTTTGAAAGGAATGAAGGGAAGAGATCAAACGTTCAAATTTAGACATTTGAGATTACCTAAAGGGACTGTCTAATGATTGTTTGGTTCTGAAGCTTAGAGGAAACATATGGGGCTAAAGATATAAATCTGTTATGTCAACAGCATAGAGATATTCAAAGCCATGGCTCTGGATAAGATAGCCTTCTAAGAGTGAAAAGAGAAGAGGGCTCTCTTTTAAATGAACAGAGAACTGTTCATTTAAAAAGTGCATCCCAGCCTGAGTAAGAGTGAGACCCTGTCTCTACTAAAAAAAAAAAAAAAAAAAAAAAAAATTAGCCAGGAGTCGTGGCACGAGTCTGTAGTCCCAGCTAGTTGGAGGGCTAAGGCAAGAAGATCATTTGAGCCCAGGAGTCTTGAGGTTGCAGTGAGCTAGAATGACACCACCGCACTCTACTCAAGGTGACAGAGTGAGACTCTGTCACAATAAATAAATAAACAGCATTAATAAGTGTATTAACACCACATACATTTATGTGGCATTCACTGATAAGTTCATGGTCCATCATGTACAACATTTATGTGGTGTATACTACCACAGCTGGAATATAAACTACTCTGCACAGGTGATATTTTTAACAGTTAAAAGTGGAGCCTAATTCCCTCCCTTGAATGTGAACTGGACTTAGTGACTCACTTTAACAAAGATGGAAACAACAGTGTGACTTCTGTGACTAGGGCATAAAAGGCACTTAAGCTTTCTCCTTGCTCTCTCTCGAAACACTCACCTGAGGGAAGCCAGCTGCCGTGACATTAAGGACACTCAAGGAGCCTTACAGAGAGCCCATGTGACAAGGAACTGAGGCCTCCTGCCAACAGTTACGTGAGTGAGTCACCCTGGATGTGGATCCTTCAGCCCCAGGGAGGCTTTCAAGGTGACTGCAGCTTCACAGACACCTTAACCACAATTTCAATGAGAACCCTAAGCTGGAACCACCCAGTCCCGCCACTGGATTCTTGACCCTCAGAAAATGTATGAGATAATAAATGTTAATGTTGATTGTTTTAAGCTGCTACATTTTGGGATAATTTGTTGGGCAGCAATAGATAACTAATGTAATCATTATTAGAAATTTGTCGAAATAATAAAAGCCTAATCACTGTAAGCCACTGCAGAGTCAACGAAGACAGAAGTCTGAAAAGCATAGACAATAAAGGAATACAACAATGTAAGATAGTCAAAATGCCCAAAGAACTGGATCATGTAACTGACATCTTTCTCTCAAGGGAGTGACCAAAAGCAAGCTCTTGTTTTCAAATTATCACAATAACGCAGGCTCATTTTAGGCGGAAAAATCCTATCCCTAGTTCTATTCTATATACTACTACATTTGCCCTTTAAAACTGACATCAGTTTTGTGTTCTGTGTAAAGGCACTTCTTGTATCATTCATACCCTGGGTAGCAAATTTAAGAGAGTGAATTATGATGTCAGCCTGCTTGGTTTAAAATATCAACTCCTGGACGGGCGTGAACCACGCCTGTAATCCTACCACTCTGGGAGGCCAAGGTGGGCGGGTCGTTTGAGCTCAGGAGTTCGAGACCAGCCTGAGCAAGAGCGAGACTCTGTCTCTACTAAAAAAATAAAAATTAGCTGGACAACTAAAAACATATATATAAAAAAATTAGCCAGGCATGGTGGTGCATGCCTGTAGTCCCAGCTACTCGGGAGGCTCTGAGGCAGGAGGATGGCTTAAGCCCAGGAGTTCGAGGTTGCTGTGAGCTAGGCTGACACCATGGCACTCTAGCCCAGGCAACAGCGAGATTCTATCTCCAAAAAAAAAAAAATCAACTCCTTGCTGTGTAACTCTGGGGAAGTTACTTAAGCTATTTAGGTCTCGGTTTCCTTAGCCACAAAATTAGGATAATATTACTAACTCCAAGACTTAGTACCTTGCATATCAGTACTAAACACTTCAATAAAGAATAGATGTCAGTTGTTACCATTGTGACTGTTATTATTAATAACAAATACTGAGGACTTCTCCTTTACTTGTTCCATATTAACTTCTCCTTACTTGTCCATAATCATGATATAGCAAAACATTAACCTTATTTTACAACCACTCTTAAAACTATGATATAATTCTAACATCTGAGAATAAGATATATTTTTTAAAATTCCTAAATAACTCATCAGAATTTTTATAGAACTTAAAAAACACCTAATTTTGCAATGTCAAGAATATAAGGACATACAGACATTTAAAATACTACATGATCAACACTTTAAAACGCTGCTGGCATTTAAAAGCTCTTAAACAAACCAAACAGGCATCTAAATAAATGTATTTTCTTTTGCTATATACAAAGATTGGTGCAGTTTCTTCTTCAGGAAAATAACATTAGGGCAAAATTATTCAATAAAATATAAATAATTTCTTTTGAAATAAAAAATTTTAAAGCTTAGCAAATAGTAAGAAGGCTGAATCAATAGTTCAATCAGAATTTTTTTTAAAAAAAAGCAGCAGGAAAAGGCTGAAGTCAGCTGAAAAAACAGACTAAAGTCATTCTTTCCTCTTCCCGTTAAGCCCCCCACCCTCAATTTTTACTTTCTAGTAGAGAGGTTTGGAATTTCCAACAAGCTGGCCAGCTGCCAATTCCATAAAATAGCAAGGAGAAAAGTCGCCTTTCCAGGGGTCCCTCCCCCAGGCAGCTCCAGGCGCCTGGTCTGACAGGCTTTCGGAGAAGGAATGGGCTCACTGCAGACTTTCTGGCTCCACAGCCATTGTTTGCGCGGCTGCTCTGCTCCTTATCCAGAGCTTGCATTAGCATAAGAATATCGTCTTTTCCCTTAACAAGCAACTCACCCATTCCTTCCCGATTTCTAACCTCCTCCCCATCAATCTCTTAAGTTAATGTACACATGCACAACTGGAGCAACAGGACTCGTGGTTATTTTTTTTATCAGTGTAGAAAAACAGTTTCACCCAAATCTAAACACAAATGCTTAAGAAAATAACTTGCTTAAAGAGTTGTGTGAGTGTATCTGAGGTAATACACACAAATCTTACCAAAAAGCCTGCCTTGGAGTTCGAGCTGTGAGATCTTGCAAGGGGCAGGGCAAGACATTCATAACAAGGTCTTTTAGAAAATCTCACAATTACACCCGTGAGCCAGGAGCAAACAGAACCAACCACATAGCTAAATTCTGACCTAAAATAGGAATGGGGACGTTCCACTTTATAAACTGTCATGTCTTTATCACTTGAGGCTACTAATTTCATCACCACCCCTGAAATTACTTTCTGACTAGACTCTACCTTTTGCCCACGCTCAATTACTCATTAGAAACAAATCACACATTTAACCTTTGTATTTCTGCTCAATTGACCCCTCCTCACTCAAAACCTTGACTTTCCTTCTGTGTCAAGATATTTTCCCCAACAAAGTATAAATTCTTCCAGAACCAGAGAGGCAAAACAAACTAGTATGCCATTATATACACTTGATACATTTTTTTGTTGCTATAATTTTTTTTTCTTTTTTTTTCTGGAGACAGTGTATCATTCTTTGCCAAGGCTGGGCTCAAGCAATCCTCCTGCCTCAGCCTCCCAAGTGGCTAGAGTTACAGGCACATACCACCAAGCCCAGCTAATTTTTAAATTTTTTGTACAGACAGGGTGTCACTACATTGCCCAGGCTGGTCTCAAACTTCCTGGTCCACCTCAGCCTCCCAAAGTGCTGGGATTCCAGGTGTGAGCCATTGCACCTGGACATAGCTGATGCATTTGTATGCTTTATGCTCCTCACTAGGGGCCTCAATATTAGATGCACAAGAAAGGCTTTCTGGTTTATGAAATATCTTTAAAAATAGGAGATAATCTATTTTCAAAAGACCTTGTATTGCAAATTCCCTAACCTAGTTTCACCAAAGCTTGTTTAATTGTATTAAATTTAAAAATCTCACAAATAATTAGAACTAGATTATGCTACACATCAAAGTTCGGCATATCTGTGCTCAGAAGGCATTCTTAATGTCTGTCAACCGTTAATTAAAAGGTCTGGGTGTTATCCGGAATAAGCACAAATGACAAAAAACAGGTGAAATGAATCAGTAGTTGCAGAAATGCCTGGAAGGGGAGAGGGTCTGGTCACTCCTTTGGGTACATATTATCAGGTTGAGTGTGCCTTATCCAAAATGCTTGGGATTCAGAAGTGTTTTGGATTTTGGATTTTTTTTTTTTGACCTTGGAATATTTGCATTATATATACTTCCTGGTTCCGCATCACAAATCCAAAATGCTCCAATGAGCATTTCCTTTAAGCATCATACTGGCGCTTAAAAAGTTTCAGATTTTGGAGCATTTCGGATTTGGGATTTTTGGATTAGGGATGCTCAACCCGCAATGGTAAACAATATTGTCTGTGCTTTTCCACAATATTTGAATAGAGGTAAAATCAGTACAATGTGGTGAAAGCTCAGGGTCTAGCATGAGACACATTCAAGTCTTTTGTGCAGACTAAATGAGAGAATCTCATATATATAGTATTTAATGGTAACTGCTTAATTATGTTAGCACACCATCATCTTTGTCATTTTCATAATTTGCAAATTAGTCTTGCATGCATTATCCCATCTATATCACCCTTATAGTAAGTAAAATATTGTACTTTTACAGAGAAAAGATAGGTTCAGGGAGATAAAGTGAGTTGCTGAATTTCAGATAGCAGTATCTACAGTGGATAAATTAATTAGCACCCAGTCTCCTAATCCAAAATGCAATGTTTAGTCCAGCATATCATAAGTAAGTACATTTTAAAAAAACCCAGAAGTTACTTTTTTATTTAGCCACGTAAGATTTTCTTTCATCTTCATAACTTTGCAAGGAGAAAAGTGAAACTCAGCAAAGTTAAGAAACTGCCCAAGTTAACACACCCAGTAAGTGGATTTGGGTCTGTGCTGCTGACAAAGCCCAAATCCCACTGGCTACTGCATGAGAGGAGCCAGTAGGAAAGCAATGGGATTAAAACCCAAAGTGCTGTGTCCATTATTACACTATTGCTTTTCAGTTCAAAAGCTCTCTATTCTATCGGTGTAGACTCTGCTTTCTGAAGCTGAAGCTACGACACTGCTAACAACATGTCCTTCACCAGCTGGCTCCCTCATGGATTGGTTCAGCCAACCTGGGAACTAGAGGATGCTGGAGGAGCAGAGAAGGGACTTTCTTTTACCCTGATTTGGTTTGCTGTTCTTGTCAGAGTTGCCTGAAAACCACCCTTTACAACAGGCAGCAGCAGTTTGCTCTGGTTCCCAGCTTCCGGCCACACTCCTACTACTAGCCTTTTGGCACCCTTTTGGACCCAGTGGTACCTACTCCTCAGGGTCTTAGCCCCAGCTCCTCAAAATCCCAGCTCTGAGCTCCTTAGGTGGCAGCAGTAGCTGCGCTACCACCCTTTCCTAAGAAGATCTAAAAATATGCAGATGACTTTTTAGTTGGAATAATGTCTGGGATATGACAGGACATACAGTGACCAGGGACCAAGATGGACAATTCAATACAACATGCAGGGACAATCTCTCAAAATAAAGAATTGTCTCAACCAAATGCCAACAGTGCCCTCCTTGCTGAGAAACACTAATTCTTGACTAGTATGGTGCGATTATCATATTTCATTATCATCTAAAGGTCCCTTTGCAGTGCCAGCTATTCAAGTGGCAACAATATTAGGTCTCTAAGAAAAAAAATTATCTTGATCAAACTAATGTCTGAATATAATTTTACTTTTTTTTTCTTTTTCTTCCCACCTGACCACTTTAAAAAGGAATCATTCTTGCTGTATTAACCACAGTGCGTGTACAATGTAAAACCAATTTAAAACTCAATCATTTCTCTTCACTTTTTAGTCTATTTACAATTTTTAAAAAATTCAAAGTATAAAGATTTTCCCTAAGCTCCAGGAGTAGAGGCTCTGTCCTGGGCTAAGCCCATCAGTGTATTCTAAATTCTATACCACAAAGAAAAATTAAGGGGAGAGTTGGTCTGATGGAGGAGTCTCAGGACTTTTCTGGGACTGCAGACTGCAGAGACAAAGTCACTCTTTCAGACTGAATTTGAATAAGGAAAGAGCAGTCCAGAAGCTGCTGGCAGCTATGATAGGCCAGAAGGCAGAGCTAGGAGACTGGAAGAAGCCAGCTCTCCTTGGAGACATCAATGAGCCACTCAAGCAACCTTGCCTGGAGCCTGAATTACTTAAGGAGTTTTCAGTTAAGAGCCAATAAATTCTATTTTTTAGGTCAGAGAGAGTCAGTTTTTCTGTTACAACCAAAAACATTCTAGCTGATATAAGGATTAAAGAGAAAGGCATACTCTAGCATTCTAGGTTAGATTAGCATAAAATTAGCAATTCTGAATAAAGTCAAATGGCTTGTCGGAAAAGATACTCAATAACACACTTGCAAAGGAAGCACAGGCCGGTATAGAAAGAGCTAATTATTTTTAAGACAGCTCAAATAGTATAAAAATTGACATTAATAATGTTATCAGCAGCTATATAATTATTACTCCTGATCTTTTCTCTTCTCATCCCCTAAATATGCCACACCTTAATCTTTCCCACCTCAGTTAACAGCCTCTTTACTCTTCTAGTTTCCCAGGCCTAAAATCTTAGTCATTCTTGACCATTCTTTCCCTCCTTCTCATATTCCATATACTATCTGTCATCAAATCCATTGATTCTACCTTCAAAATCTACCCAGAACCCATGCACTTCTCACTGCCTCCACTGTTCTCGCCCTGGTCCAAGCCACTAACACCTTCACTTGGATTGGTGAAACAGCCTCCTAACTGGTCCCCTGCTTCCACTCTTGCCCGCCACATACTCTCAACACAGCAGCCGCAGTGATCCTAAGAAAAAGCGTAGTAAACCACATCACGCCTCTGTTCAAAGCCCTCCACTGGTGCCCCTACTCACTCAGACTGAAAGCCAAAGTCTACAGTGGTCAACCAGACCCCACTCGCTCCACTCCAGCTGCACTGGCCTCCTCGTTGTTCCTCGAACATGCAGCCTCCCTAGTCCTGCTGCAAGACCTTTGCATGTGCAGGTCCCTCTGCCTATCACGTTATTCCTCGGGACATCTGTAATGACTTGCTGCCTTACCCACTTCTAAGCGCTTACTCAAAACCCCTCTCTTACTTACAGGGTTCCTGCCCACCCTATTTAAAACTATAATCCCATCCCCATTCCCTGGCACTCTATCCTCCCTTTCCTGATATATTTTTTTTTTCCTTTCAGCAGTTGCCACGCTGTAATTTGACGTATAATTTGCTTTCCATTTTGTTTGCCTGCCACCTGTTCCAGAATATATATACTCCATAAGGGCAGGAGTGTTAGTCTGTTTCATTCACTCTATATTTCTAGGTCCTAGAACAGTGCTTGGCACATAGTTGGTACTAAATAAATATTTGCTGAGGGAATGACTGAATAGAGCAGGAGGAATTAAAACGTTATGCCAATTCCTTTTACTTTTATATACAAACCAGACTTTCCCAAAAGAGCAGCATAGTGGATAAACTATCCCTTATCTCAACACAACTGAAATGATACAGAAACCACACCACTTCCTTTTGCTCACCTCCAGCTCTGACTGTGTCAAGATCCAGTAAGGAAAAATTTCCACTGTTTTCATGGATATCCTCAAGTTTGAGATATGAATTAAAAGGTCTTAAGAAAGGCTTGTATAAGTAAACATCATGTCCCAAAATCTAAAATACTGCTTAAGGCAAACAATGGCTTGGGTTTTACTTCTACAGTATCACGTAGTTATACCACGTTAAATGATTGTGAGAATAATCACAGACAAAAAGAAAACTGTCTTTTCTTTAGTACAAACAACATGGTCTGACAAAGGGAACTTCAAAGCACTATTTAAACTCAATTGCAATCTTTCAGTAAGTAGGCATAAGTAAAGGTTCAAAAGTAATATTTATACGTAAATTGTAAGTCCCCAACTGCTCTGAATAAGAGCAAAGGGTGTTAAAATCAGAACTTTAACCATTCTTCCCTGACAAGCACGACACACAAACTACAGTATAGGAAACTAAAACCTTACAAACATGTAGGTCTAAGAAAAAAACACCCTCAGATTACGTATTCCTGCTGTATGAATGTGAAGCCCAAGAACTTGGAAACCCAGGAAGAGCCTGCCCCCTTGTAATGAGACATCTACATTTTATTTTCTTTACTCTGTGTCACATCTCTTTAGGTTAAAATGCACTGGCTTAGGGTGTTTTCATTAAATTCTGTGGCATGAAATGGACTTGACATTTCTTTGTCCTTTTTTCATTTTTAACATCTTTCTTTAAGCTCAGGCACCTGATTTTTTCCTGAGATTTCTAGTTTAAACACTTATCAACTTGTCTTTTTATTTTAAAGAAAGGATCACTACATGCAGCATTATTTTGCAAATTGTTAAACTTTCTATAGATGTATAAAAATTGTATCATTCTATATGTATAATTTTTTTCACACAACACTGAGACGTTTCCATGATGGATACATGTAGTTATTAATTCATATTCACTGTTACGTAGTTTTCCATCCTATGAATATATCTTACAGCTGTAGTTACTCATTCTCCTGTTAATGGGCATTTTATTTTTTATATTATTAAGGGATGTGGTCTCACTGTGTTGCTCAGGCTGGAGCAGTGGCTATTAACAAGAGTGATCACAGTGTACTGCAGCCTTGAACTCCTGGTCTGAAGCGATCCTCACCTCAGTCGCCTTCCTGGGAACACAGGTGCATGCCACCATGCCCAACCACGTTGATGGACCTTTTAGGTGGCTTCTAATATTTTGGTATAAGGAATGTGTCAATAACAAAAATTGGATAGATGTTTTTGTTGACGTTTAGGCAAATATATCTGCAGGACAGCTTCCCAGAGTGGGATTCTGGGTCTAATGGTGGTTTTGGTAGATAAAGTTGACCGTTGAACAACACAGGTTTGAACTGCAAGGGTCCCTGTATATATGCATTTTCCCCCCAGTACAGTTGGCCCTTCGTATAGCAACCAAACACAGATCAAAAATACAGTATTCACTGAATATGAAACCCGCGGATGCACAGGACCAACTTTCCTTTGTACAGGTTCCCCAGGGTTGACTGCAGGACTTGAGTATATGCCAATTGTGGTATCTGTGGAGGTTCCTGGATCCAATCCCCTGTAGATACGGAGGGATGACTGTATTCTGGCAATGCGGTTTTTTTCCTTCCTTTTATTTTTAATTGAAATAATTGTACATATTTATGGGGTAAAATGTGATATTCTGATACATGTATATAATGTATAATGATCAAATCAGGGTAATTAGCATATCTATTACCCCAAACATTTATCATTTGTATTGGGAACATTCAAAATTCTCTCTTCTAGCTTTTTAAAAATACACAATAAATTGTTAATTATAGTCACCTCACAGTGCTATAGAACACTAGAACTTACTCCTCCTACCTAGCTGTAATTTTTATCCATTAACCACCCTCTGGATATCCCCCCCGCAACAACTCTCCCCTTCCCAGCCTCCAGTAACCACTATTCTATTTCTGTGATACTGGTTTACACTTCCACATATGAGTGACAATGAACAGTAGTTGTCTTTCTGTACCTGGCTTATTTCACTTAACATAACGTCCTCCAAGCCCTTGCTACTGTGAATGACAGGATTTCCTCCTTTCTCTAAGGTTGAATAGTATTTCTTTTTTTTTTTTTTTTTGGAGACAGAGTCTCACTGTGTTGCCCGGGCTAGAGTGAGTGCCGTGGCGTCGTCTTAGCTCACAGTAACCTCAAACTCCTGGGCTCAAGTGATCCTCCTGCCTCAGCCTCCCGAGTAGCTGGGACTACAAGCATGTGCCACTACGCCCGGCTAGTTTTTTTGTATATATTTTTAGTTGTCCAATTAATTTCTTTCTATTTTTAGTAGAGACGGGGTCTTGCTCTTGCTCAGGCTGGTTTCGAACTCCTGAGCTCAAACAATCCGCCCGCCTCGGCCTCCCAGAGAGCTAGGATTACAGGCATGAGCCACCGCGCCCGGCCTGTAAGGTTGAATAGTATTTCATTTCAATTTCCCCAGCATCATTTATTGAAGAGACTGTACTTTCACCAATGTATGTTCTTGGAGTCTTTGTTGAAAATCAGCGGGCTGTAAATGCATGCATTTAATTCTGGGTTCTCTGTTCAGTTCCATTGGTCTAGGTGTCTGTTTTTATGCCAGTAGCACGCTGTTTACTATAGTTTTGTATCATATTTTGAAGTCTGTTAGTGTAATGCCTCCAGCTTTGTTCTTTTTGTTCAGGATAGCTTTGGCTATTTGCAGTCTTTTGCGGTTCCATATGAATTTTAGGACTTTCTCCCCCCAATTTCTGGGAAGAATGTCATTGGTATTTTTATAGGAGTTGTAATGAATCTGTAGATTGTTTTGGTGGTATAGTCATTGTCACAATATTAATTCTTCCAACTATGAACATGGGATATATTGCCATTTGTTTGTGTCCTTCAATTTCTTTCATCAGTGTTTTACAGTTTTCCTTGTAGAGATCTTTCACCTCCTTGGTTAAATTCATTCCTAGGGTGTTTTTTTTTTTGGTGGGAAGGGCTTGTAGCTACTATAAATGGGATTGCTTTCTTGATTTCTTTTTCTGCTAGTTCATTATTGGTGTATAGAAAACGTTATTGATTTTTTGTACATTGATTTTGTATCCTGCAACTTTGCTGAATTCATTTATCAGTACTAAAAGTTTTCTGGTGAAGCTTTTAGGATTTTCTATATATGTATGAATGTATGATATAAGTATGTCATCCGCAAACAGGGAAAATTTGACTTCCTCCTTTCTAATTTAAAATGCCCTTTATTTCTTTCTCTTGCCTAACTGCTCTGGCTAGGACTTTCAACCTTCATTTTTGATTTATCATTTTGCAGTTCCAAATGCAAAACAGTGATAAGCACAATTTTAAAATAGTGAAGGACATAAGAATAAACTTTAATAAGTGGAAAGATGTATCATGTTATATATAGAAAGCCTCAATATCTGGTATGTCAATTGTTCCTAAATTAATTTAAAATGTAATGATACTCTATCACATGAAGGAAGCTCCCTTCTATTCTTAGTTTGCTGAGAGGTTTCATCATGAATGGAGTTAAATTTCATCAGTGTTTTTTTTCTCCATCTAGTGATATGATCACAGGATTCTTCTCCTTCAATGTGTAAATGAATTAATACTAATTCACAAAAAACATACTAATTCATATTAAGAACTTTCTTGAAGAATATACCATCTTTGGTAGTTTTTAAATATGTCCACAAATTTTTTCATACTCCTCTCTTCAAGAGATCAAAACCAATTCCTTTGGTGTGGGCTAAACTGAGTGAACTTCCTTCTAACAAACAGAATAAAGAAAAAGTCCCAAAGTATGACTTCTGACATTAGGTCTTTTTTTTGTTTTCTGAGACAGAGTCTCACTCTGTTGCCCAGGCTAGAGTGCCATGGCGTCAGCCTAGCTCACAGCAACCTCAAACTCCTGGGATCAAGCGATCCTCCTGTCTCAGCCTCCCAAGTAGCTGGGACTACAGGCATGCACCACCATGCCCGGCTAATTTTTTTTTATATATATAATTTTAGTTGTCCAGATAATTTCCTTCTATTTTCAGTAGAGATGGGGTCTCGCTCTTGCTCAGGCTGGTCTCAAACTCCTGAGCTCAAACGAGCCACCTGCCTCGGCCTCCCAGAGTGCTAGCGCATGAGCCACTGCGGCCGGCCCTGACATTAGGTCTTAAAAGGCACTGCAGCTCCCTCCTTGCCCTCTTGCTTGGATCACGTCATAGGGGAAGCCAGATGCTGCCGGTGTGAGAAACTGAGGCCTCTTGCCAATAGCCATGTGAGTGAGCTGTCTTGGAAGCGGATCCTCCCCCAATTGAGCTTTCAGATGACTGCAGCTCCTGCTGATATCGTGACTGAAACCTCAGGAGACATCCTGAGCTACAACCACACCCAGCTAAGCTGCTCCCTAATTCCTGTACTCAGTAAATGTTTCGAGTCTTTAAGTTTTGGGATAAACTACTCTTGGGTTCCTGAGATAATTTCAATTTGTCATTACTGTATAATAAATAATTTGTCTGGTCTTTGTCCTAGTTCCTGGGAGGAAAGCTCTAAATCCTTGGGATTTCCTTGATAATGGGAATATCTTTTCTATTCATGAGCCTCATAGATCATTCCTGAGTCTATGCTAACAAGATGACCCAGGATGAGGGTTGCTCACCAGACAGATCACCGTGTGATTAGAGGGTTGAGGCTTTGAGCCAGCAAAACTTCTGGGGAGGGGAGAGGGCTGAAGACATGGCCAATTATTCAATCATGGCTACATATAAAAACTCCTTACACTATGGCTCAGGGAAGCCTCCTGGTGGGTGAATATATTGATGTGCCTAGAGAGTGACATGCCCTCATTCCAGGAGAAGAGGGCACAGAAGCATCGTGTTTGCCTTGATCTTTTAAAAGGTAATTTAGGGGCCGGGCACGGTGGCTCATGCCTGTAGTCCCAGCACTCTGGGAGGCTGAGGCGGGCGGATCGTTTGAGCTAAGGAGTTCGAGACCAGCCTGAGCAAGAGTGAGACCCTGTCTCTACTAAAACAAATAGAAAGAAATTAGCTGGACAACTAAACATATACATATAAAAAAATTAGCCGGGAATGGTGGCACATGCCTGTAGTCCTAGCCACTTGGGAGGCTGAGGCAGAAGGATCGCTTGAGCCCAGGAGTTTGAGGTTGCTGTGAGCTAGGCTGACACTATGGCACTCTAGCTCGGGCAACAGAGTGAGACGACTCTGTCTC
>NW_012149186.1:2049789-2072349 GCF_000956105.1 Propithecus coquereli
AAATCTTATCCTGAGTTCTAAAATTTGTGAAACTTTCAGAATAATGTAAACATTCATTGTTTCAATATAGTCTACCATTCTGAACTCTGCTTTGCAATCTTGGAAGAAATAAGTAAATAAACTAGTTAATGCTTATTTTCTAAAAGTACAGTTAAAAAAATGATATTAGTAAGAATAAACATTTTTCACTCTTGAAGAGGTTCAACATTTACAAGAAGAAGAAAATATATTAGAATTACTTACGAACTTGTGAGGAAGGTGATTAAAGAAACTAATATAAAGTTGTGGTGTTATAAAGAATCTAAAGAAGCTGAAATAATGTTGCAGTGATGATAATTTTCAATTGTTAAGAAATGAGAATTTTCATATTAATTATTTTATTAAAAGGAAAAGTCTTTTCCTTACCTCGGAATGCAGCTAGATAAAACTGTGTTTCCAATTTTCTCCAAACAGCTTTGACCTATGCTTCCATCTCATGAATTCCAAGACAGTATTAAACTGATGCATATTTTCATAAATCTGTTTAGAAAAAAAGAACTTATTTAAGACCGGAAGAACTTTTGTTTTTCAGAATAACACATGTAGAAGCAATGCTAAAAATGTTTCATGTGTCAAACTATACATTTTCAAAGTAAAGTCAATGAAAAGTTCTACAGTTTTTTAGAAACCTAGCACTTTGCCATTTTCCCCAGCCTCTGCCCAAAGAAGTTTTTAGTTAGTTCTGTAGAAAAAGTACTTACATATACAATCTATGTTAGCTTAAAGCTTTGAGGGGGAAAACAAAAAAATCTCATCTCAATTTGAAAAAACAGAAACAGGTAGAAGCAGCACTAAAATTTACAATTCTGTGATATTCAGATTCCCACTTGGGCAAAAATATATTTGACCACCTAGCTAGTATCTCTTTTTTCACTTTTTATCACAAAGCCTCATAACCAGTTTTAATTTCTGCCAAACTTCTACCTAGAACACTAGGACTTGTGAAGATAAAGAATTAATTGCACTGGTTGGTCTAAGTCCATGGGATAGGTTTGAACTACTGTATGCTAATACCGCCATTAATATCCTACCGATTTAAGGGGCAAATATTCACAAATCTAAAAGATGGAAAACATTAAAACATTTAATTTATTTAAAGATCTGTGTGCTGTTTACTTAGGGATCTTAAAAATAATTTTATTGCATTTATCTTGTAACTGAAACTTGAAATAGCAAAGTATTCTGTTTCGTATTTTAAAATGAGCTAGCTGTACATACATTACTTATGTCCCACTGCAAGGTCAAATGCCTTTGTCTTCAAGTCCATTTAGAAGTATCATTTGTGTCTCACTGAGGTTTAGTAATCTTGGCAATAATCACTAAATTCATGTAAACCGGGGCAACCTGAACCGGTCTAGCATATCAGATAGTAGTCTTTCTTAAAGACAAGAGTCTCCGCTAGGCAGACAGGCAGCCACGCTAGGCAGACAGGCAGCCATGGGACCATGCTAAATCTTTCATGGTCCAACTAAAGACAGCCTGACCCTGAAAGCAATTAGTAATGCTTCGTCTGCATTTAGGAGCCTTTAACAGTCTTCTCAATGCACTAGTTACCCACACTTAACCAAGCCCTTAACATTTTTCAGAGTGCCCATGACTGTAATACTCTCAGACTATCACTCAGGGAAATGAGGGAGGGCAAGGAATGGAGACTTGGTTTTTAATGTTTTTCTGAGATGTTCATAATCTTAAAGAATTTCCCTTATACGAATCAAAAACAAAAGGCATTGTATTTCCATTTTAGAAATGGCATAAAGATTTTTCTCCAAAGCCATCCTTTGCCAACTACTCCATTCATCCCTAAGGGAGTGTATAAGAGAGAGAGAAAGAGAGAAGGCAATCATTGTATTAATATTAAACAAAGTTCAGATTAATCTATTCCTGAAAAAGTACAGTCCATCAAAGTATCTCTGTTTAAAATATATGACCTGATTCTAATTCTACCAGATATTTCCAGTGGATCAAATAATAAATAAAATTAACATGTAAGCCACTTACCAAGCATTGCTTATTACAGCGCTATTTATCACAACATTGTTTCTCCTTGGTTAAAAAACAAGTTTTAAGCTTTAGGCTAAATCTGAAGTTTTAAAAAAATATGAGAATATATAACCAAAAGAACTTTCAAATATCCCATTTTCAAAGTCCAAGACCCCAGATCATCCAGTCTCTCTCTGTTCTCTCACAAGTACGAACACTTCACAAAACAAAAACTTCAGAAAACCTTTTCTAAAGATTAAACTTAAGACTGGCTGAGGAAAATCAAGTAAGATTTGATTTCATTACTCAGAGGTAAACAAAAGACAATCAAAGGAAAGCACGCGCAGGTCTGCAAACTACTTTGTATTATACATACTGAAAATTGTCTGAATAAAGGTTAGGAACTTCACAATACAGTGCTATAGTCTTACAAGCACAAATCTATAAATATCTACTTTGGATTTACATAGGCAAAATGTTGCAAACAACTGGAGCCACTTAATTTACTAGGTAATTTACCACAGGCTTTTAGCACTATAAACTTGTGTTCAACAACTACAAGGGATGCTACTCAAACCCAAACACTAAATAATAAAGTAATTTTTTCACCAAGGATTTTGTGTTTGAAATTTTCAAGCTTATTAGTTGTAGAAACATATTAAAGAGAAACACATCAGAGCTTCCTAATGAGTTGAAATAAATGAAAATCAAACCTTTCTAAATATATTCTAACATTTTATAATTCAGAGCTAACATTAAAATTTCCTCAATAACTATTTGCAAACAAATGTAAAAAATCATTCTAATCCCACATTTTCTTTAAAAATATCTTTTTCTGCCATCAAAATGTACATATCCTTCTTGGTTTTCAAAGTTATTAAAATGGTTAAATCTTAAACCATCAATGTACTTTAAAGATCACTAATCATATGGAGCCCTTCAGGGATACACATTGATTATGGATATTATACTAGTTATCTTGGACTCTGAGGTGTTAGAATATCACCATTGATTTCTGTGTAAGATTTGCTTTATAGGAAAGAATAGCGTGAATATGCTTTTGATAAATATACTCAGTCTAAGACGAAATTTAAGATTACTTTAGAGTTTGTACCATATATCAAAATGTAGTGGAATTCTAGTATTCTGAAGAATCAGCAACACTGATTGCACATTTTGTTCTTCTACCACTCCAAATCCTCTCTTCCCTATCTTCATTTCTCCTTTCCTCTCAGCATCCATGAAAAGCACCTCATATACCATACAGACACTGCTATAA
Organism: Propithecus coquereli; assembly: GCF_000956105.1. Taxonomy (NCBI): domain Eukaryota; kingdom Metazoa; phylum Chordata; class Mammalia; order Primates; family Indriidae; genus Propithecus; species Propithecus coquereli. The sequence continues at coordinate 2,053,088 of NW_012149186.1, forward strand.
ACCCTCCATCTGCATTTATATAACCATTATTTAAAAATCAAATTACAAAATATTCTACACTTTACAAACATTTCAGTTGGGATCTTAAACTAAAGGTATTACTGTTAAAACCTTCAGTACATTAACTAGAAAACTCAAACATTATGCTCTAGAAAGACATAATACAGTTTTAGTTTTAAATAACTCAAATGAACAGTGTAATTTAGGCTAGTTCACCATATATTTCTATAACAAAACATGTAACCACATAACACAGAAAGGGAAGGTCAACTCATGAATGGGTTGTATTCTAAAGTTCCAAAAGTTCACTTATAAATTGAATATAAGCTTGATTTTGAAACTCAAGATAAGTTTTCTCATAAAACCAAACATATAAAATCCATTAATACAAATAAACTTAAGTGTACAATTCTGTCACAGCACTCTTTTGCTTAAGCTTATTTCTAAATCAAACTGTATGTTTCTTATTCATTTCTGTATCCTAGAATCTAGTACAGTTAATGACAGAGGAGGATTTCAGCAAAAATATTAGCTGATCTGAAGTACTGAACAGGAACAACTCAGTGATCTGAAACTGAGTTGTCTAGAAAATCTAACCAGTCTGAACAACAGGAAAGAACCAAAAGGAGAGGGGGAAAAGGCTTCTTCCATGAGATATCGGAAAAAGATTATTAATACTTGGGCTAGACAGCTCTGATCTAAATCAATTGTGGCAATTTCTATTCCCCGTGCCTGTGGGTAGTTTGGCAACAAGGATTTAATCCAATTCCGGTCAGTAAGACAAGAGAATAGGAACTTCTAGGAAAAGTTTTCCTGGCTGATGAAAAAAGACACCCAGGTGAAAACATCCTAACCCCCCACTCCCTTTTTCACATACAACTCCGTGTTTGAATGTGCCAACCAGAACTGCGGTAGCCATCACAGGACCGCAAGGACAACCCAACAGATGAAGAATGGCAGCAGCATTAAAAGATGCAAAGAACCTGGGTCCTTGGTGATACTGTTATGCCTACATGCATTAATCTTAGAACCATCTTAACTTGGATCTTTTTATTATATTAAATTCTCTCATTGTTTAAGAAATTTTCAGTTGCCAAAAGTAACCCAGAAGATACAGTGATTTAGGAACAGACGCACCATTTGTTTCCATGAATTCAACTGTTATCTACACAATATTAACTCCCCTAAATTTATACCTCAGCCCAGATATTCTTTTGAACTAGATACATGCTTTCAAACTACCAAACAGCTCTGTTAAATATTTATGACAGTGGTACATCAAGACAACAGTATCAATATAAAAGCCATCACCTACTAGCACAAAAATTGTTTATGCACCTGTAATTCACTTTTTTTGGCTAACAGCGGCACAATCTGCCCAACTGCCAAAGTTTGAAATCTTGGGTTCGTAAGCCCTACCCCCTCAGCTTCACATAGTATATTTAGGCAGTTATTAAATGCTGCCTGTTCTAAGTCTGATATACATATCTTTGAAATCTGTCTCTCCCCCTCTCTATATACATCATGTAGTGCAGGCTCTCCTCTTTCTTATAGCCCACCTCAATTCTTACCTCTATTAATTGTCCCTGTGTTTCTAAAAGATCACTGTGCTTTATGAAAAGATTATAAACATCATGTCATTAGGAAAATACAAATTCAAACTACAATGAGATACAGCTACATAGCCATTAGAATGGCCAAAATCAAAAAGACAGACAATCCTAAGTGTTGGTGAACACACAAGAGAAACTGGAACCCTCATACATTGCTGGTGGGACTGTAAGATGATGCAGTCACTTTGGGGAACAATTTGCCAATTTCCTAAAGTTAAATATAAACTCACCATAGGATCCAAAATGTCCTCTATATAGGAACCTAAACAAGAGAAATGAAAATATGTATCCACACAAAGACCTATCTACAAATGTTCATAGCAGCTCTATTCATAACATCCCAAGCTGGAAACAGTCCAAACATCCATCAACTGCTAAATGCATAAATGCTAAATGCATAAACAAAGTGTGGCATAACCTCATAATGGAATACTATCAGGCAATAAAAAGGAACAAACTACTAATACATATTACATCACGAATGAGCCTCAAAACATGCTAAGTGAAAGAAGTCAGATGGAAAATACTACCTATTGTATGATTCCACACATACAAAATGTTTAGAAAAGGCAAATTTAGAGACGGAAAACAAAGTAGTGGTTGCCTAGATCAAAAGATAGAAGTGAGTAACTTCGGTAAGTGGTGAAAATGTTCTAAAATATTCACAGCACAACTCTAAAAATTTTCTAAAAATAAAAAGCATACTTTAAAAATTTTCAATGATTTCCAATTATTTACAAAATGAAGTTCAAATTCATTAGGAGGACACTCGAGGACTGCTACAATCTTCTTTCCATCTATTTAACCTGCCTATCTTCTGCTACAATCCCTGCCAAAAAGCCTCCTGCTGGCTATATTAAACTATGTATTTGCTATTTCCTAAATACGCCAGGCTACTTAGTGCTTCTACCTTTCTTCATATTTGCAATTCCATTTCAAAAGTCAAAGTGTTCTTATCTCTTATTTTTTGCCGGGTGAACTTCCATTTGTCCGCACAAAGACCTACCTCAAGTATCTCCTCCTTGTTAAATCTTCCCCACTCCCTTATGTAGTTACTTATTCTAAATGAGTCCAGTAATAACACATTGTGCACTTACTACAGTGAATTATGATGAACTACTTATATATATTTCATCTTTACAAATGTTATCATACAGCAATAGCATTTTACTAGGGCTGTGTCCCTAGCGTTGTAAGCATAGTCCAGCGCCCAGCATACAGGATGTAATCGGTACACTTGTGAATGATGTGTTACACTGAACAGAAAAATCAAAAGTAGGTAAAATGAGCTCTGCCCTGGAAAGACACTTGTATAAGGATGCTTATTGCCACTATTACATAAGAAAAACAGGAAGTTATCCAATGTCACCTAAATGTTCATCAGTATGGGATCAATTAAACAGTTACACTAAACACTATACAGTCATTTAAAAGAATATCTTATCTATTTTTATGGACATGGAAAGAGGTCCCAAATACTTTCAGTTTAAAAAAACTATAAAATAAGTCACTTCTCTTACTTAAAAAAGCAAACAAAACTATACACACATACAGAAGTGCGTGTGTGCATCACGTATGAGGAAGGTGAAAGGCTCGCTGGCAGGCTACATATGCAACTGCTTTGGTGTAGACAAAAAAGTGGAAATAACATAACATCTGCTGACAGCCCATCAACTGACAAATAGAAAAACAAAACATGGTCTATCCACACAATAGAATATTATTCAGCCCTAAAAATAAATGAAGCCATAGAAGGAACTGATTCATGATACAACACGGACGAACCTGGAAAATATGCCAAGTAAAAGAAGCCAAACACAAAGGCCACATATTATATGACTTCATTTATATGAAATGTTCAGAATAGGCAATTCCATAGAGACAGAGAGTAAATCAGCAGTTGTCTAGGGCTGGGGGGTGCGAGTGGGAATGGAGAATGACACCAAAAGCAAGATCCATGAAGAAAAAAACATAATAAATGGGACTTGATCAAAATTAAAAACATTTACTCTACAAAAGACCCTGTTGGGAAGGTGAAAAAAGGTACAGACCAGGAGAATATATTTGCAAACCACACATAAGACAAAGGGCTCATCTAGAATACACAAAGAAATCTCAGAACTCAAAGTCTGTGGGGCGGGGGGCCGCAGACTCCGGTCTCTATCCAGCAGGATGGGGTTTGTAACCAGGCCTTATTCTTAAAGGCCTACTTTAAGAGATACCAAGTGAAATTTAGAAGATGATGAGAGGGTAAAACTGATTACTACACTCGGAAACGCCTGGCCATATAGGGTAAAAATAAGCACAACACACCCAAATACAGAATGATAGTTTGTGTAACTAACACACCATTTCTCAGATTGCTTACGCCAGTATAGAAGGGGATATGACAGTCTTTGCAGATGTTGTAGTTAATGCACACAAGCTACCAAAATATGGTGGCCAGACAAATTGTGCTGCAGCATACTGTACCGGGCTGTCGCTGGCCCGCAGCCTTCGCGGTAGGTTTGGCATAGGCAAGATTTACGAAGGCCAAGTGGAGGTGACTGGAGATGAATACAATGTGGAAAGCTTTGATGGCCAGCCTGGTGCTTTTACGGGCCATTTGGAGGCAGGCCTTGCCAGAACCACCACCGGAAATAAAGTTTTGGGGCCCTGAAGGGAGCTGAAGGGATGGAGACTTGTCTACACCTCAGAGTACCAAATGATTTCCCTGGTTACGATTCTGAAGGCGAGGAATTTAACGCAGAAGTACGTTGGAAGCACACCGTGGGTCACAATGTTGCAGATTATATGTGTTATCTAGTGGAAGATGAAGATGCTCACAAGAAACAGTTCTCTCAATACATAAAGAACGTTACTCCAGACATGACGGAGGAGGTGTACACGTAAGAAAGCTACACAAGATAATCCAGTCTATGAGAAGAAATCCCAAGAAAGAAGAGGTGGAACCATCCCAAAACGTCCCTTGCCCAGAACAAAGACTGGGTAGCTCAGAAGGCAAGCTTCCTCAGAGCTCAGGAGCAGGCTGCTGAAAGCTAAGCCAAACAGCCATTTTCTATGAGGATTTTTTCAGATAAAGACAATAAACTTACTGATTAAGCAAAAAACCCTCAAAAAACAAACAAAAATCTCAAAACTCAACAGTACGAAAAAAAGATTCAACTAGAAAATGGGCAAAAAATATGAAGAGACGTTTCACTGAAGAGGATATATGGACGGCAAATAATCCCATGAAAAGATAAGGTCAACATTACTGGTCATCAGGAAAATAGAAATTAAGACTATGCTGAGATCATCACTACATACCTATTGGTATAGCCAAAATAAAAAAGTGACAAGACCAGGTGCTGACAAGAATGTGAAGAAAACGGATCTCTCACGCGTTGCCGGTGAGCATGTAAAACGGCACAGCCACTCTGGAAAAGTTTGGCAGTTTCTTCAGAAACTAAACATACACTAACAGGTAACTCACTGATCGTACTCCCGGGCACTGACAAAGATTCTTGCTTGGTCAGGTTCCTGAACTGTCTCCTACGCCCATCCATGCACTTCCTTATAAAATCCCGTTTTAGCAAAAAACCTCACTAAGTTAGGCAGGCACCCCCGACCCTGGTATCTGATGATCAGGTTCCTCATCCTCCACCACCCCCCAGGTGACGTCTGGTCACCCTGACCTGTCTTTAGCAAGAATTCTGTTAGGTTGGTTTAGCCAGAATCCTCCTTAGCCCCTGATGTTTCTTCTTGGCAATTTTCCACCCACTGACCCCACCTGCTTCTCAGCCATCACTTCCCACTTGCCCAAGCTACACTAAGCACTGAGGCCAATCTCTCTCTGCCCCGTGGCAGGACCCTGCGGCAGCGGTCCCTGCACCAACAGTGACAGTCCTTACCATGCTTTAACAAGTGTCATGGAATCACTTTTTAACAGCACCTGTCCCAAAGAAATAAAAATTTATGTCCACACAAAAACCTGAACATAACATATGTTCATAGCAGCTTTACTTTCAATGGCCAAAAACTAGGAGTGAGGGGAATTATCCTTCAACAGGTAAATGGCTGAACAAACTGTGGTACATCCATACCATGAAATCCCACCCAGCAATAAAAAGGAAAGAACTGTTGATTCACATTACTTGGACAGACCTCAAGGAATTAGGCTAAGGGGGGAAAAAGCCAATTTCAAAAGGTCACACACTAGATGATTCCATTAAAAATTCTCAAAATGACAAAATCACAGAGATGAAAAACAGATTAATGGTTGCCAAGGGGGCAGGTGTGTGTAGTACAAGGGAGAACTTTGTGGTGATGGAATTTGTGTCTTGTTGCCACGGTGGTTACTCAAATCTACTACACGTATGTTTAAACAACATAGAACTATACATGAAATTATCAATATCAATTTCTGGTTTGATACTGTATTATGGGTAGTAAGAAGTAACTATCAGGGGAAAGATGAAGGGTACCAGGGACCTCTCCTTACTATTTTTGCAATTTCCTGTCAATCTATAATTATTTCAAGATTTTAAAGAATCTATTTTCTAAGGAGTGTTTTTACCTCTGCATTCCATTAGATCTTGAATAGTAAAATAACTGTTCAAAGACTATTCAAGACATCATCTTTCTTTTATGTGGGTGTGAGTATACATATGTGTGTATATACCTGTGTGGTTTTTTTTTTTTTGAGACAGGGTTTCACTCTGTCCCCCAGGATCTCTCATGCATTGCCGGTGAGCATGTAAGTGGCGTGATCACAGCTCACTGCACCCTCAAACTCCTGGGCTCACACAATCCTCCTGTCTCAGCCTCCTGAGGAGCTGAGACGACAGGCACGTGCCACTACACATGGCTGGGTTTTTAAAAATTTTTTGTAGAGACGAGGGTCTCACTATGTTGCTCAGGCTGGTCTTGAACTCCTGGCCTCAAACAATCGTCCTGCCTTGGTCTCCCAAAGTGCTAGGATTACAGGCAGCATGAGCCACAGAACCCAGCCAGATGTGCATTTTTTGAACAACAAAGACGAAAAGATTAGCTAGGAAACTTCAATTCTGCAGTGGTTTCTAGTTTCCTATGGAATGGAAGTGTCCCCGTAGTAGAGGACTAAACAAAACAGCAGTTCCCAAGTCAACTTCTGAGTCCTCAGTCTTAAGTTAGGAAAGGGCCTTTTCCTCTTGGTATCCCTCCTCTTCTGGCTCTGTGAAGCAGTGGTTATCACAAGGCGAGTGCCAATTTGTTCTACGGGTGGCACCTACAGCAAAATGAACTCCCAGATGATAATCTATGTCTTGTTCTTTTTCAATTTATCCTTCCCAACTATGAATCGTGAAAACCACTTCGATATTCTTTTATTCACTACAATTTAATAACATAATACAACATAAGACATTTAAATTATTTGATATATCCTCTTTCCCTTTCCAAGTAAATCCAATTTAGTCAGTAGATTAATATACTGTATATCACCTGTTTTTCTCCTACAGAGCAGTGGTCCCCAACCTTTTTGGCACCAGGGACTGGTTTCATGTAAGACAATTTTTCCATGGATGGGGGGTGGAGGAGGGATGGTTTGGGGATGATTCAAGCACATTGCATTTACTGTACAGTCAAACCTCTGTGCTATTGACAATCTGTATTTGCAGCTGCTCCCCAGAGCTAGCATCACTGCCTCAGCCCCACCTCAGATTGTCAGCCTAGATCCCTCACGCACGGTTTACGGTAGGGTTTGTGCTCCTGTGAGAATCTAATGCTGCCACTGATCTGACAGGAGGCGGAACTCAGGTGGTGATGCAAGCCATGGGAAGTGGCGGTGAGTACAGGTGAAGCTGCTTCTGCTGCTCGCCTCCTGCTGTGTGGCCTGGTTCCAAATAGGCCACAGACGAGTACCAGTCCAGGGGTTGGGGACTGTAGCTATAGAGGTTTTCAGAAATTACCAATAGATCATTTGTTTTATTGGCTGATAAGTAAGAGTACCTTAGAGCAAGCTACTTTGAATAATTTCACCACATGAAACAGTAAAATTTCTACTATAAGGAATTATCAGGAAGTGATTCTAGATTGCTAAGGGTCCATGAATTCTTCTAAAATGTGCATTGTTGCACGTTCTCAACACATAAAGAAATTTAGAATTAACATTATGAACACCAATTACAGAGTTATGCTACAATATAGTGAAATCATCAGGGACTATTAATAATATTGTTTATTCTAGACTTAAATGGTCCCCAAAGAGTGTTGTGTTTATTTATTTGCTTATTTGTATGTTTCAGCTTGTATCCCCAACTTTTTCTTACGTTTTCTCTTCTTTGCTAACACCTACCTGGAATGCACATTTGCCAATACCACTACCCTTCTACCCATTTTTCATTTACATCATCCCTGGGAATCAGAAAGGTCTCTAGCAGCAGCCCCCAACCTCCCCAACTTTTTTGGCACCACGGACTGGTTTCAGGATGATGCAGGCAGTTTTCATGGAAGACAATTTTTCCATGGGAGGGGGCGGTGAGGGTGGGGGCTTAGGCTGTGATAAAATGGATGGAGGAGGGGAGTAGCTGAAGCTTCTCAACCACCACTATGCCCCCACCTTCCTAAGTTTCCCTGGTCAGGGGGGCGGGGTGTTGGGGACCCCGCAGGGAAATAAAAAGGCTGTATATGACAGCCTGAGACTGAGGTATAAAAACTGAACACATCTTCCATCACAATCAAGTAATTGTTATGCAGTGGTACGATTAAAAAAAAAAAAGACCACTTAAGGAGAAGGGAAAGATGACATACCTGAATGAGTCAACCCAGGAAAAAACAAAGATGGGTGGAGCTAAAAAGCAAACACATCTCAAACTCCTACTTGACATTTCTAAACAGATATGCTAAGACTCAAAACACATGAAACATAACTCATCTTGCTTTTCCATCTTCTCACAAACCTGCTCCTCTTGAATTCCTTATTTGGCTTAATCCACAACTGTTTAAAAGAAAACATTTTGCCATTATCTAGTAAAGTTGACAGCACACATACCCAAAGACAACAATTCCAGCTCTGGGTATAAAACCTAGAGGACCTTTTCTATGCAGCTACGATGAGACAAGCACAACAATATTTACAGCATTGTTTTCTTAATAGCAAAACTAGAGGAAACCTAAGTGTCAAAGAACAGCAAAATGGATAAACTGTGGTACACTCACAAAATGGAATTATCACACAGTAGTGAAAATGAATGAACCTCAGCTAAGAATGTCAATACAAATGAAATCTCAAAACGAAAATGTTGAATTAAAAATCAAGTCCAAGAATACATACATACAGTATAATTCCACTCATATAAAGCTCAAAAATAGGGCATGCAAAAAAAGTGTATATTAAAGAGAAAATACAAATGTCGTAAATCTTACAGAAAAACTAAGGGAATAACACTAAAATTTAGGAGGGCAGTTAACTCTGGAGAGGGAGAAGTAATTATCCTGAGGCATAAAGGGGTTTGAAGACACCATTACATTTCTTAAAGAAGAAGGTTGGGCCAGATTTATTCACTTATGGTTATTACTATTTAAAATGTACATGTATATTATACATACCTTTGTATGTAGGATAGGTTTTAGAATATAAATTCTATTTTAATCTGAAGCAAACATGGCTAAATGTTAATATTTTTAAAATCTGTGTATTTAGCTACATACCCAGATGACATAAATGTCTTCACATTTATGTAAATGTGCATAATTGTCTATTATGTATATTATAGACATAGTACTACAGTACTTTCCATATTTTTGGAATATATCATACTAACAAAATTAAGAGTAAATAACTGCAAGACTGTATCTTGAAATTTGAGGATACTGTATCACAAATCTTTAAGAGCAATACATCAAAACAAATATTAAGCTATTATAAAGTGAAAAAAACAGAATGTAAAAAATTTATTTCACCTCGTAATGCAATGGAAAATACACAATGCTATCTACATTGTATTCATTACAAAATATTTTAATGTATTAATAGTCATAAAATATAATCATCAAACTGTGGGATATCCTATATGTAAAAAGAAAAAACGTAAGATTGCATAAAACACCACAGGGGCAGGGGTAGTAGAGGTCGGGTAGTGGTTAAAGAAATTTAACAGTCAAATGCAATATATATATATATTTTCCTTGATTGGTTCCTGGATCAAAAATCAAAACAGCTATAAAGAACTGTTCTGGTGGGAAAATAAAGGAAATGGAAATAAGAGTCACACATTAGATAATATTGTATTAATACTAAATCTCTTAGGTTTGATAATAACTCTTCAGGAAAACAACCTTGTTCTTAGTATATACCTGCTAAAATATATAGGGGTTAACTGGCTAGATGTTGCAGCTTACTTTCAAATGGCTCAGAAAAAAAATGTATGTTTTTAGAAACAGGGAGAAAGAGAAAGCAAATGAGGCAAAATGTTTGCAAGTGAATGAGTATTTACTATCCATTCAACTCTTCTATCAATTTGTAAGTTTTTAAAGTAAAAATGTGGGGAAATATGTACTTTATTAGTTACGAGTAATAATTTTACTTGTAGGGTTTAGTGAACATGTTGGTCTGAAAGAGTTTATTAAAATCAAATATTGACAGATGTACAAGGAAGTCCCAAAGATCTTTCCCCTATCAGCAAATTTTTAAACTTTTTTTTCTGGAAATTGTGAATTATAAGTCGAATGAAAAATTAAATCTTGCTTAAAAGGTCAAAGATTATGTCTGTGCTTCAGAAACAAGGGCAAGAACTTTTTTTGGAAATTCAATTATACAATATATAATTTATGAAGATTTTATTTGATATTGCCAAAACAGATATTAACATAACCATATTGATACATTAGAATAGTATTTCTAGATGTCCTATTTAGCAAATAGAAGAATATTTAAAATTTCTTTCTCAAAATAGATTTATTTCCTAATGATGCATACTCTAAGATTATAGTTAAAATATTTTTCACGATTGCTAAGCAGATAGTAAGGATAGAATGAGTTTGTTTACATGGATATAGTTTCCTTAAAAACTAATTACACTTCACGAAAAATGGATAACCATCTATCACCTTAAGGACATGTACTGGTTATGCCAGAATTTAATTCAATCAATCTGTCATATAACATTTGACTTAATTATTATTTACTAAAAACTTAAAATTATCTTTATTAAAAACCCAGTTGTCACTCACCCAAGATGTATCAATGAGAGTAATGACATTCTAGAAATTACAGAAAATTCTTTTCAATTAACAGCACCCCTGTAAAATCTATCACTTGTATATAAGCATGTAAACTAATCACTTCCAACAGGAGGGGGAAATAGTCTAGAGATATTTCCTCCAAAGGCCAGGTGTGGGACAGTGTTGCTACATGTCTGTAGGTGGGTAAATACACAGGGAAGAAAGTTTTCGCTGGGAAGCCTACATTTAAGCTCTCATCTCTATGTGACGAGAGGCAGGTAGTTAATTACTGTACAGCACTGTCTTTTAAATCAGTGAGTCACATGCCTGCGGGAGGGGCCTATATGCAGCAGGGGCAGCAACTAGGGCAATCAAGGAAGATTTCAAAAGGAAGCAACACCAGGTTCCAAAGAGCTGCAGGCAGACAATCCGAAGCCACTATCCCAATACAACGCACATAATCCAACAGCCTGACTAGGGACTACCCACCTTCTTGCAAAAACATATCCTGTACCTTTGGGACTAAATTTGTGAGGTTAGATATATTTGAATTTCAGAGAATATTCTTTTTTCTTCTTCTATTCTTTTTTTTACTTTGGATCATTTACACCAAAGAATTTCAGAGAATATTCTATCATCAACAGACAGTGAGACTTAAAGAGAAAAAAATATATATAATACTTCCAGGGGCACTATAACAAATTTGAAACCACTTAAGATATAGTTCCCTACCTGTAAGCAACATTTAATCAACATGGGGAGTCAAGCCATAAAGACAATAAAATTTAAATAATGATACCAGATGACAATACAAATGTTGTCATACCACTACACATGATGATTAACTAAGGAGCACAAAGACCACTGCTTCACAGGTGGGAAGATCACCAGGGCTAACTCCAGGGAAGTAATTTAAGGTAGCCTTCCAAGGACTGGCAGGATTCGACAGCATGCAAGGAGGGGGTGGTGCAGGTTCAAACAGGTATTCTGCGCCGAGTCCAGAAAGGGTGCCCTGTGCCTGGCCATGGTCCCACAGGGGAGCCACATTCTAGGGTGGTGAAGCAGGATCTTCAATGTATGGTCTGACCCACGTGATAAATATACAGGCCATCTGAGGCCCATAGCAGACATCACTACTCATTTCAGTTCTGCTTGGAACCAAGCATTAAAGACCTCACAGTCCTTCTCAACATAGAACCCCCCTAGCAGCCAAGATGTCAAGATGTTTGAAATCATCTACCATTCTTTTAGAAAGGAGAGGGTAAAAGTGAGGAATATAAGGATAAGAGCATGGGCTCTGTAGCCAGACTGAGTACCAAGATTAGATTTCTGGCTATACCACTTACCTGTCGTAATCCTTTGACCAAAGTTGCTTAACCTCCTCTATACCCAATCTGTAAAATGAGGACAATAACTGCATGCATCTGAAAGGTGAGGATCAAAGGAGTTAGTATAGGGATAGAACTTAGAACAGTGCCAAGCAAACAGTAAGCACTTTCTAAGTATAAACTACTATTATTGTTCTCTATCAATAGGAAACCAACTGTATTCTCCAAGAGTAATTAGAAGTTTTTATAAGAAAATAATGTAAGCAGCTGTATTAAAAGGTTGCTAGATACAGAAAACATTCTGAATCACTGATAGAAACACCATTCGGTACTCAGTAACAACGCCTAATAGAATTGAACACTTGCTGGTTGATTTAAGAACAAAATTATGGCAACAATGATATTTAATGAGCTCCGTTTATTGAACATTTACTATGTGCCAGTTACTGTGCTAAATTCTATACATTTATTATCTTATTTAATCCTTAAGATAAGCCTAGGAGGCAGGTACCACTACTAATTCCATATTATAGAGGAAGAAAACTGAGACTCAGAGTGGTTGAGTAATCTGGCCAAAGTCACACGGTTAATAAATGGTAGAGAGTTGGGATTTAAACCCAGATTAGTCTGACTCCAGACACTGCACTTTTAATCTTGATGCCATACTTTCTCTTCCAAATCCTGTGCCAATTGTCCATGATATAACAGAGTAAAATCTAGAATAATATATAGATGAAACTGTTCTAAAACTGAGTATGATGATGATTGTACAGATCTGCAAATATACTAAAAACCACTGAAATGTGTCTTTTAAATGGGTGAACCGTATATGTAAATTGTACCTCAATAAAGCTGTTTAAAAAATTCTTACCAAAAAATAGTAAAATTAGGCTATAGAGTAATTAGGGTTTTATCCACACACAAACTTAGAACAAAACCGGAGATTTGAATTTATTTAGGATAGAAAAATGAATACTTTCAGAACAGAAAGATTTAGAATCTACATATAGATACATATACACACGCACTCACACACACCCCCACGCTCAAGTCTGACCTAAGTAATGAATAAAATGTAGATCAAGAAATATCTGTGGCTAACCGTGATGTAGCAGCGATCCCCTTAGAATCAAGTTTACCATTTTGGCAAGAGAGGGAAAACAACACGTTCATCATATCGTTATACTCACTTTTAGTAAGGGAGCAGTATAAACTGTAGGCGGTAGCATGAATGTTTTTGAAAAATGTAATGATCTCTTAATCTATGAAGTTGATGTTGTAAGTGCCATTACTTTTAGGAGATGAGATGCATACTCAAAGGAAGCACGAAACTTCAAGAATAAATTTCTAATTTGAGGATAAAGTTAGTTTTCTAGGAAAATCCACGTTGCAAAGATCTTAAACTTTATATAACTGAAGTTTTCCCAAGATAGGCAAATTGTTATGAAATATGGTATTTTTAATACACATACAGAGATGTCTACGGATGGAACTGGCTTAAAAATAAGTAGCAATGAAGCTCTTTATGTGTGAGGACTCACAGAAATTAAAAGGTAAGATAAACAGACACAAGCTGAGTACTTATTTAGTACATGGCTGGTTTTACAACATTCACATACTTGTCACATTTAATCCTCAAAACAAGTCTATAAGGCAGGGACTCTTCATCTTCATTCAATACATATTTACTGGGTGCTAGCTGTGTGTCCTGGGAACTAATCTAAACTTGGGGATACAGCAATGAATCCAAAAAACAAAGAATACAAAAAACCCTACCCTCTTGGAAATTATATCCTATTTCACTGTGTGTGTTTTAAAGGGCTCTATAGAGTCAGATTTAGTAGGTGGCAGAGATGGGATTTCAGTTCATATATGACAGATCACAAGTACATATTTCGATTCACTCAAACTATGATTCTAGCACATGTAACTATTGCTCAACAGAAGAAAAAATAACTTCTGCAATTATCTAAATAATAACACTTATTTTGAGAATTTTGAGTATTTTGCTGTTTGGTTTATACTACTGCCCTCAATACAGATCTGTAACAAACTTCCTTCCATCTACCTTGTAAATTTTAAAGCAAAAAAAAAATAACTGAGCTAAAAGAAATATGAAGACTTCTTCATTTGCTCCCTAAAATTATTAACCAAAGAAAAAACCATTTCATGCTTCAGCAAACTTCTTAAAATACTGGGGGAAGATCTGCTAGTATTTTGTTAAGGATTTTTGCATCAATGTTCATAAGGGATATTTGACTGTAGTTTCCTTATAGTGTCCTTTTCTGGCTTTGGTGTCAGGGTAATGACAGCCTCATAGAATGAATTGGGAAGTGTTACCTCCTCTTTAATTTTTTGGAAAAAATTGAGGACCGGTGTTAGTTCTTCTTCAAGTGTTGGGTAGAATTTACTAGTGAAACCATCAGGTTCAGGGCTTTGTCAGCAGATTTTTAATTACTCAATCTCCTTACTAGTTACAGATCTATTCTGATTTTCTATTTCTTCATGATTTAGTCTTGATCAGTTTTGTTTCCAGGAATCAGTCCATTTTTTCTAGGTTATCCGATTTGTTGGTGTACAATTGTTCATAGTACTCTTATTTGTACACCTATGTTCACAGCAGCATTATTATAGCTAAAATGTGGAAGCAACCCAGGTGTCTATGAATGAATGAACAGATAAGCAAAATGTGGCATATACATACAATGGAATATTATTCAGCCTTTAAAAGGAGGGAAATTCTGATACATGTTACAACATGGATAAATCTTAAGGATATTATACTAGGTGAAATAAGCCAGTCACCAAAAGAAAAACACCACATGATTCCACTTATGTGAGGTACTCAGAATAGTCAAAATCACAGACACAGAAGTAGACCTTGGTTGCCAGGGTGGGTGGGGTAAAGGGGAGAAGGGACAGTCATTGTTTAACGAGCATAGTTTTAGTTTTTACTAGGTGAAAAGAGTTCTGGAGATGAATGGCGGTGACGGCTGTACAATGTCATTAATGTATTTAATACCACTGAACTGTACACTTAAAAATGGTTAAGATGATAAATTTTATGTATATATATTTTATCACAATGAAAAAAATTGGAAAAAGACTACTGAGGAAATGGAGATATTGAAGAAGAGCTTCAGCACAAAGACTATGTGCTAATTTTTTCCTTTTACTTATATTTTCATACCTGCATTATCTTCATATGCAAAGGGACTCATATTATTATCCTCTTTCCCTTAATGAATTGTATTCCTGTTAGAAGTTTTCAACAAGTATCTGGTGATATCTTTGGGTGCTATTCATATAGGGTGGTTCATAAACCCTGACTGGACACTCTCTGGGTAGAGGTGGGGCTTGTAAACTAGCGGAGTTCACTGCAGGGTAACTGGGCAGTCACTTGCTTGTGTGGGTATGGAGAAGCTCAAACATCAGGCTCTGCTGACCTCTTCCCCAGAGCCATTCAGTTTCTTAGGAAGGAGTCCTCCAGTCTCCTAGGTGGAGTGAATGAATACCTCCAACTGCCAGGGCTTTGCAAACAAGTGGAAAAGGGACACGGGACAGAAATTAAGGGAAAGGAGGTACATCTCCTGATCTAGTAGATAGCCTTTTGCTTAATCCTTGCTTACAGTTATTCTTCTTTTGTATTCTCTCCAAATCTGGAGTCTCAGTGGCTCAGTTTCCCTAGTGCCCATCCTCTGATGAGGGAGGGGTACTGAATTACTCCAGGCAGGGGTCAGTGCTGTCCAAGAGAAATATAATGCCACAAATGTGGCTATGTGTGTAATCTTAAATTTTCTAGGAGCCTCATGAAAAAAACTAAAGAGAAAGAGCTAAAATTAATTTTAGTATATTTTAACCCAATGGATCCAAGATGTTACTAATTCAATATATAATCAATATAAAAATTATTAATAAGATAATTTACATTTTTTTCATACTTAGACTTCCAAATCTGTTATGTACTTTAAACTTGTAACACATCTTAATTAGGACTGGCCACATTTCAGGTGCTCAATAGCCCCATGTAGCTAGTGGCTACTATATAAGACAGCATAGGTCTAAGTTATGCTGTGGTAACAACCCCAAAATTTCAATGGCTCAACAAAACAAAAGTTTGCTTTTGCCTGACATGGACGGGTAGGAGCTATTTCCAGTTATTCAAGGATCCAGGCTGACCATCTTATTCCTGCATCAAATGAATCACATGACCAGGCATTTCCTAGGCAAAGAAAAAGACCAGAGAATCTTCACGGGCTTTTCACTATGCTAACCCAGAAGTAACACAACTTCCCCCCTCAAAGTCCACTGGCCAGAATCAGTCACATGATCCCACCTGACTTCAAGGGGCAGAAGAACTAAGTGCTCCCACAGGCCTGGACCGAAGGAGAGCTGGCTGTGAACAAGCACTGAATCAACTCCACAGGCAGGCACTTGGCTATGTGGGCAGGGGTTAGGCAGAGGATCTAAGTCCTGGGTTCCACGGAGTCACTGTTTCTGGTACAGATTTTGAAACCAGGTTTTGGCTTGAGCTCTTACCTCCAGTTATAAATCAAACGGGTACCTGGAATTCTTAGGCCTTGACAGTGGTAAAGACTAGTTTGCTTCTTCCATGTCCTTCTACAAGCAAAATATTCAACAAGCATGCATCGGAAAAGCAGTGAGCAAATGTGAAAGTGCAGATGGAACTGAGGAGGGTAGGAGAATTGACTGATCCAACTACAGATGATGGGAAAGGGTCTACACAGCTTAAGGTCTGAAGCAGGTACAGTAGTCAAGCCCTTCTGAGTTCTGAAAATGACCAACCAAACCTCCCTTCTAGAACAGAGCCTCGCACTGAAAGAAAAACTGCTGACAGTGGAAACAAAATTGAACAAAATTTATTTCAGAAATGAAGAATAAAACCAAGGAACACAAGAGTGAATAAACACAACAGATAACGCCCTAAGAGAAATGGAAAGGTTCTACAGAAAGAAAGGAAAGGAAAGACGAGGCCCATATAAAAGTGAGGGACAGTAATAGAACCAGGAGATCTCATAAGGCAACCCTTGGTCTTTTACACATAACTGAAATGCTATCCTGAATCAGTGTATCTCCTTCCTAAAATTCAGAAAAATTCTAATAAAAATGACCTACAGAACAGTTTCCAGATCCAAATCTCTTACAAGCTATTATAAGAAGGGGGGAAAAAGAATAGGTAGCAAAACAACATCCCTACAGACCATTTAAGGCATGCCAGAAGGGCAGAAACACAAAACCAATGTACTATAACCTACTATTTCAAAATGAGCTAAAAACATTAAGAAAATTACATAAAGTATGAAAAACAACATCAGAATGGAAGAAACTCAAATGTGAGAACATGACTCAGTAAAGAATTAGAAATAAAAGAAAGAATTTATTTTGGAAATGAAGAATAAAACCAAGGAACACAAAAGTGAATAAACACAACAGATAATGCCCTAAGAGAAATGGAAAATGAGAAAAACAATCCTAAAAATAAAAAAAGAAATGAAGAAATAAAAGGATTCTAGAGAAACTGACAAAAATTGTTCCAACTTTTAACAGGAATCCCTGGAGAAAGTCAAAGTAAGGGAACAGCCAATACTAAAAACTGTAATTCAAAACAATTTTACTAAAGTAAAAGATTAGAAACTATATATTAACGCGTACACTGTATACTTGAGAATACTGAGCCAAAATAATCAACACCAAGATATATTATAGTAAAATTACAGGATTTTTAGGGAAAAAATATTATTGGGGCATCCAGGCAAAAACATCAAGGGAAAAAAATTACATTAACAACAGACTTTCCAAAATAAGTATTTTATGCCAGAAAAAAATTAAAATACTCAAGGAAAGTAAATGAAAGCCAAGAATTTTATTGTCAGTATAACTATTTTTCAAGTATACACATTATACATATCATCATATAGAAACTTCAGGGAATATTGTTCCTATAAGCCTTTCTAGAGAAATATACCAGAAAATGAGTTTCAGGGAACCAACGTAAGTAGAGGGATGTTGACATGAGGACTGGAGATGAGCATTAAATAGTTACTTGTAGACTAACCGGGGATGAAAACGGAGTATAATGGGCATAACGGGCATATATGCTCTAATGACTACACGACCTGGTAATACATGGAACACAACTACACAGGTAATGGGGGAAATGGAGAGCATATGCAAAAAAATGTTTTCAATTGGTGGTGGATATATTTGTATTGTTATTCTATAACTGTCAGATATGAAATGTGTGACAAAATAAATGAGTAATTATGGAATATTCTATCACCCTTATGTCCTTGAAAATGAGGATTCCCAATTTTTATCTGCAAGTATATCCACTAAAAAGACCTAGAAACAAAGACTAACTCAGTAGCAATGAGCATCCGAGCATCTCTACAGCCCTGATTGGGGTTTGGGAATACCATTTTCCACTGGTAAAAAAAAAAAAAAAACAAGGCTTCTTGGAGATACTCCAGGTATGAGGCAGAAACTATAGAAGATGTTCCTGGGATGTCTTGTTTTATAAGGTAGTAAGGGAATTATCAAAGACTATTTGAATCATGTCAAAACGACTCAGAAGCCAACCTGAAGACATTCCCATGGCCAAAAATGGGACAGTTTGACTTTCAACAAGTATAAAAACTGCAGTGGGTTGAACTAATAAATGGGTTCATACCAATTCAAAAAAGAAAGGAAAATCAATCACCTTCAGAAAAGACAGGGAGCCAATTCATTATTTTAAAAACTGTTACAATTCCAACTGTATGACATTTTGGAAACAGCAAAACTATGAAGGCAGTAAAAAGATCAGTGGCTCCCAGGGGTTGAGGGAAAGGAGGGATAAATAGGTGGAGCACAGATGATTTTTAGGGCAGTGAAACTACTCTGTATGATACTATAATGTGGATATACATCATTAAGTATTTGTCAAAACCCATATACTGTACAACACCAAGAGTGAACCCTAATGTAATGCACAGACTGGTTAATGATGACATGTCAACATAGATTCATCAGTTGTAACACACGTACTGCTCTGGTGGGGGACGCTGACAGTGCGGCAGGCCATGCCTGTGTGCATCGGGGAACACAGGAACTCCCTGGACTTTCCCTTCAATTTTGC
>NW_012149186.1:2072399-2075454 GCF_000956105.1 Propithecus coquereli
GTGCAATGCGCACCACCCGAAGGATGGACATATTTGAAACACGGACTTGGGGGGGGAACCAAGGGCAACACACGTAACCTAAACATCTGTACCCCATAATATGCTGGAAAAAAAAAACTGTTTACATGGGGATGCATCTATTAATAACAGAAACTGCTAAGAAAAAAAAAAAAAAAAAAGCCTCAAGCATTTATCTTGCCTTTCCTATTTCCCAGAAAACCAATAGGGAAATATTTCTTTATAAATACACCAGTAATCCCGTTCCAAGGTATTTAGCTAGTGAAATGAAAATTTATATTCAAACAAAAATATATACATGAATATATACAGCAGCCCTATTCATAATCACCATAAACTAGAAACAACCCAAAAAGTCCTTCAAGAAGTGAATGGATAAACAAACTGGCACATCATTCAGTGGAATACTAACCAACAACAGAAAGGAACAAGACGACTGATACACGTAACATCTCGGATGGATCCCAAAAGGCATAATAATGCTAAGTGAAAAGAAGCCAGTCTCAAAAGGGTACTTCAAAAAGACAAAACTATAGTGACAAAGAACAGACTGGTGGTTGCCAAGGGTTAGGGAAGGGGTAAGTGTGTGACTACAAAGGGAGACCGTGAAGGAGTTTTTAGGTGACTGAACTGCTCTGTATGGTGATTGTGGTGGTGGTTACATTAATCTATGGATGTGTTAAAATTCATGGAACTATATACCCCCAAAAGGTCATTTTTAACAGTATAATAATTTTAAAAATAAAATTTAAAAGCCATTGAACAGAATCTGATCAAGTCTCTTGACCTAGCTGCCAATTTGTAGAAAATACAGAAGACAGAGAGATACGTTGAACTGTACCATGAGAACACAATAAAAAAATCCAGACCATAGGAAACTCTGCAGGTCGAACAGGCACAATTCTTCAACAGATAAATCGGGGGCAGGCGAAGTAGGGGGAAGAACCAGTAGACTTAAAAGACATATTAAGATACACACACAAAAAAAGTAACAAAGAAAAAAACAGATAAACTAAACGTCATGAAAATTAAAAACTGTAGCGTTTTAAAGGGCACCATAAAGAATGTGAAAAGTAGGCCTGATGCGGTGGCTCACGTCTGTAATCCTAGCACTTTGGGAGGCCAAGGCAGGAGAATCCCTTGAGGCCAGGAGTTCACAGACCAGCCTGAGCAAGGGCGAGATCCCATCTCTACAAAAAATAGAAAAATTAGCCACACCTGGTGTGTGCGCCTGTAGTCCCAGCTACTCAGGAGGCTGAGACAGGAGGATCACTGGAGGCCTGGAGTTTGAGGTTGCAGAGAGCTAAGATGACACCACTGGACTCTAGCCCAGGAGAGCAAGACCTTTTCTCAAAAAAAAAAGAAAAAGAAAGAAAGTGAAAAGACAACCCACAGAATGAGAGAAAAATTTTCCAAATCATATATCCGATAAAGACTTGTATCTAGAATATAGAAAGACCCATTACAATTCAATAATAAAAAGACGACCCAATTAAAAAATGGGCAAAGGATCTGAAGACACAATTCTCCAAAGAACATAAGCAAATGAGCAATAAGCACATGAATACACATGAACATTAGTAATCAGGGAAATGCAAATAAAAACCACAATGAAATACCACTTCATACCCAATAGGATAGCTATAATCAAAAAAAATATTAATAATAACAAGTGTTGGTGAGGACCGGAGAAACTGGAACCCTGATACATTGCTGGTAGGAATGTACATGTTGCAGCCAATTTGGAAAAGAAAACCAGTTCTTCAAATGATTAAACATAGAGTTATCCTATGATTCTGTAATGCCACACCTATACAACTAAGAGAAATAAAAACATGTTTCCACACAAAAACTTATAAAAGAATGTTTACAGTAGCATTATGAACAGGCAAAAAGTGGAAATAACCCAAATGTGTATTAACTGAATGGATAAATTAATCTATACAATGGGAGTATTATTCAGCAATAAAAAGAAATGAAGTACTGATACATGCTACGACATGGATGAGCCTTGAAAACAATGTGCTAGGTGAAATAAGCCAAACACGAATATGTGATTCCACCCACATGAGGTACCTAGAATAGGCAAATTCATAGAAAACAGAAAGTAGAACAGTTACCAGAGGCTGGAAGGAGGGAGTAATGGGGAGTTACTGTTTAATGGGTACAGAGTTTCTGTTTGGGATGATGAGAAGTTCTAAAAATGCATAATATGATGACTGCACAACACTGTAAACGTGCTTAAATCCAATGAATTGTACACTCAGAATGATTAAAATGGTAAATTTTATGTTGTGTATACTTTACAATTTTAATAAAACAGCAAGAAAAGTTAAGAGAGTGATTTTTTGCCTTCCCTGTCACTGAGAAGAGATTTTTATAATGAATAAACTATTCATAATAAGTGAAACTAAAATAGATAGGAGAGCACTGGACTCACTCTACGTGAGTTCAAGTTTCGTTTGTTTCAAGACAGGATTACAATTCACAATTCAAGTAGTGACAGAATTTTCAAGGCATGTAATTGGAATCCCTACGAGTAACCTGTGATGAATGAAATGAGAGGTTATAAAAGATGGGCAATAATGTTCTGACTGGGGTATCAGTGGGAGATGAGGAGGGGACAGAGAAGGGAATTCTGGAAACGGAAAACCAGAATGCTTGACCATAAACTGAGGCAAAATGCCAGTGGTGATTGTGAAAGTGATATCAAAACTGTAGCACTTCATAGTTTAAAAACAGGTTTTCACCCACATTCTAACTGAATTTCACAACAATCTCATGACTTCAGTTAATGTTCTTCTTGATTTTTATGGGAGATGGGGTTCAGACAAGACAAGTGGTTTGTCAATGAGTAGGAGACTAGGATACAAACTCAGGCCATAGCTTCAAAATCCCTAAACTCAATTATGTTCCACTACGGCCTTTGATCCATCCAAGTTGACGCATGTAACAATAGTGCATTCCTTTCTGATGCTGAATAGAATTCCACGGTATAGATGTGTCAGTTTTTTTAACCACTCACCATTCGAAAGAA
>NW_012149186.1:2076954-2083213 GCF_000956105.1 Propithecus coquereli
AAAAAAAAATCAACAAACTGAAAAATCAACTCTTTGTGAGGTCACAGGGCAAACCACTGGCCCCCAAATTGGAGACAGACAGGCAACTTACAAAGGATCACAACTTACCAGAGCAGAAACCCATGAACAGAACCTCAGCAGGAAGGAGTGCTGGTGTAGGAAAACCTGAATTATAATTAACAAAAATCTCTTCATGCTTTCAGCAAGGGGAGGGGAAAAGGAACCATGTTGAAACACATCAGAGCATTTAGTTCTTAACAAGCCTGCCTTCAGCAGAAACTACTTAACCAGAGCCTAACTAACCTGGGAGGTAAGAAACTCCATCTAACTCTAGGCTTCCATATAGAAGGGAAATAGCCAATTCCAGCCCCCTGTAGACAACAGAGTAGAGAAATGCCCAACTCTAGCCCTCCTACAGCCTTCCATGTGAGGCAAGGGGAAAAGACTGAGAAGCACTGGCTAAGTTCACAGTCTAGCGACACAGACTCACCAAAAGGCTGAGAGCTAATCTTAGGACTATACAACACTTCCCCTCCCCCTACACCTTACCCACATTACTAAAGGCCTATTCACAGCAGTTCCCCTTACCCAGTACCAGCGTGTCTGGCTATCAGGTAGAAAGTGCAAGGACTACTAAAAGGCAAGAAACTTAGTTTGAGGAAAAAGAGAAAGCATCAGACCCAGACTCAGATATGACAGAGATGTTGGAACTATCACACCAAGAATTCAAAAGTATGATTAATATGCTAAAGACTTTAATGGATAAAGTAGACAACATGTAAGAACAGAGGGATAAAGTAAGAGAAGAGATGGAAATTCTGAGGGAGAATCAAAAAGAAATGTTAGAGATCAAAAACAATGTAACAAATTAAAAAATGCCTTGATGAGTTCACAAACAGATTGAACATGGCTGAGGAAAGACCTGCTCCTTTTGAGTATAGCTCAATAGAAACCTCCAAAATCGAAAAGCAAAAAGAAAAAAGTCTGGGGGAAAAAAAGAATACGATATCCAAGAACCATGGGACAACTACACAACATGTAACACATGTGTAATGGGAATATCAGGAGAAGAAAAAGAGAAAGAAATAGCAATATTTGAAGCAATGACTAAGAATTTCCCCAAATTAGTGTCAGACACAGAACCACAGGTCCAGGAACCTTGGAGAACACCAGGCAGGATAAATGCCAAAAAAACTACACTAAAGCCTATCATATGCAGACTCCAGAAAACAGACTCCACATAACAGAAAACCTTAAAACGGGGAAAAACACCTTACTCATAGAGTAACAAAGGTAAGAATTATATCCCACATCTCCTCAAAAACTCCAGTGGAGTAAAACATTTAAAGTGTTGAGGGGAAAAAACCCAACCAAACTAGCATTCTGTATGCTGAGAAAGTATCCTTCAAAAGAGAAAGAGAAATACTTTCTACGACAAATGGCCATTGAGGGAATTTATTGTCAGTAGAACTGTCTTGCAAGAAATGTTAAAAAGTTCTTCAGAGAGAAAGAAATTGACAGAGGTCAGAAACGGGTCTATATGAAAAAAGAAACAACATTACAGAGGGAGTAAGTGAAGGCAAATAAAAACATTTATTTTTCTTATTCTTTCCTTTTTTCTTTTTTTTGAGACAAGGGCTCACTCTGTTGCCCACGCTAGAGTGCAGTGGCACAATCATAGCTCACTGCAACCTCAAACTCCTGGGCTCCAGAGATCCTCCTGCCTCAGCCTTCCAAAGTGCCAAAGTGCGGGGATTACAAGCATGAGCCACTATGCCCAGCTATTTTTCTTATTCTTAATTGATCTAGCAGAAAATAGCTTGTTCAAAATAATAGCAACAATGTAATGGATTATGTGTGCTTATGTATAAGTGAAATGAATGACAGCAATGATATAAGGGATGGCAGGGAAGAATAGAAATATTTTGTTATTATAAAAGTATTTGCACTACCCGTAAAGTAGTATAGTATTATTTCAAAGTGGATGTGGACTTGTTATAAATGTGTATTGCAAACTTTAGGGCAACCACTAAAAAGGTAAAAATATATATATATTTGTTATGCTAAGAAAGAAGAGAAAATGGAATCACATAAAAACCTCAATTAAATCAATATGATAGAAAAAGAATAGAAGAGAAAAGAACAAAGAATAAGGGCAAGAAATAGAAAACAGTAACAAATATGGTAGATACTAAATTCAACTATATCAATAATCACGTTAAACTTCAACAGTCTAAATATATCAATTAAAAGACAGAAACTATCAGAACAGATCAAAAAACAAGACCCAACTATCTACTTTAAATATTAATATAAAGACATATATAGATTAAAAGTAAATGGGATGGGCCAGATGCTGTGGCTCACAACTGTAATCCTAGACTCTGGGAGGCCGAGGTGGGAGGACTGCTTGAGGCCAGGAGTTTGAGACCAACCTGAGCATGAGTGAGACCCCATCTCTTCTAAAAATAGAAAAAAATTAGTCGGTTGTGGTGGCCGGCCCTGTAGTCCCAGCTATTAGGGTGGGCGTGGGGTGTGCCTGAGGCAGGAGGATCACTTGAGCCCAGGAGTTTAAGGTTGCAGTGAGCTATGATGGCGCCACTGCACTCTACCCAGGGCAACAGAGTAAGACTGTCACCAAAAACAAAACAAAAAAAAAAAAGGTAAAGGGATGAAAAAAGATATACCATGCTAACACTAATCAAAAGAAAGCTGGAGTAGCTATATTCATTTCAGACAGAGCTGACTTCAGAGCAAAGAAAATTACCAAAGAGGGGCATTATATATTCATGAAGGAGTCAATTCTACAAGAATATACTCTTGTAGGTATATTCTATAAGAATATAACGATCCAGAGCATCAAACTATATGAGGCAAAAACTGATAGCAATGTGAGGAGAAATAAATCCATTATCATAGCTGGAGATATCAACAACCCTCTATCAGAAACTGACAGATCCAGCAGGCAGAAAGTCAGTAAGGACGTAGCTGAACTCAACAACCATCAACCAACTGGGTATAATGGACACTTCCAGGCAACTTCATCCAACAGCAGCATATCATTGTTCTCCGAAGAACACACACCAAGATATACCACATTCTGGGCCATAAAAACACACCCTAATACATTTAAAAGAGTAGAAATCATATAACGTCTGCTCTCGGACCACAATGGACTTAAACTAGAAATGAGTAACAGAAAGATAGCTGGAAAATACCAAACTGTTTGGAGATTAAATAATAAACTTCTAAATAATACATGGGTTAAAGAAAAATCTCAAGAGAAATTTAAAAACACAATTATCAAAATTTGTGGGATGTAACAAAGCAGTGCTTAGAGGGAAATTTATAGCACTGAATACATATATTAGAAAAGAAGGTCTAAAATCAGTCATCTAAGCTTTCACACTAGGAAACTAGAAAAGAAGAGCACATTAAATCCAAAGTAAGCCAAGAAAAGAAATAACAAAAATTAGAATACAGTTCAGTGATACTGAAAATAGTAAATCAATAGAGAAAATGAACAAAACTAAAAGGTGGTTCTTTGAAAAGATCAATAAAACTGATAAACCTTTAGCTAGGCTAAGAAAAAAAGAGAGATGACACAAATTGCTAATATCGGAAATAAAAGAGGAAACATCACTACAGATCCCTCTAAATATACATTAATAGGCTAATAAAGGAATACTATGAACAATCCGATGCTCACAAGTTTTATAACTTAGCCATGAGCGACTCCTTGAGAGGCACAATCTGCCAAAACTCACAAACACACAATCTGAACAGGCTATACCGATTAAAGAAATTGAATTGGTAAGCAATAAGCTTCCACAACAGAAAGCAATAGCCCCAAATGGATTCACTAGTGAACTCTACCAAATATTTAAGGAAGAAATTATACCAATTCTTTACAATCTCTTTCAGAAGATAGAAGCAGAGGGAATACTTCCTAATCCATCCTATGAGGCCAGCATCATCCTAATACCAAAATCAGACCAAGACATTACAGAAAAAGTAAATTACAGACCAACGTCTCTCATAAACACAGATGCAAAAACCCTCAACAAAATATAAGCAAATCAAATCCAACAACCTATAAAAAGAATTATACACCACAATCAAGTAGGATTTGTCTCAGCTGTGCAAGGATGGCTCAACATTCAAAAATCAATGTAATTGACCACATCAACAGGCTAAAGAAGTCATATGATCATATCAATAGATGCGGAAAAAACTTTTGATAAAATCCACAACCCATTCCTGATTTTTTTTTTTTTTTTTTTTTTGAGACAGAGTCTCACTCTGTTGCCCAGGCTAGAGTGCCGTGGTGTCATCCTAGCTCACAGCAACCTCAAACTCCTGGGCTCAAGCGATCCTCCTGCCTCAGCCTCCCGAGTAGCTGGGACTACAGACATGTGCCACCATGCCCGGCTAATTTTTTCTATATAGATTTTTTTTAGTTGTCCAAATAATTTCTTTCTATTTTTAGTAGAGACGGGGTCCCACTCTTGCTCAGGCTGGTCTCAAACTCCTGACCTTGAGCGATCCACCTGCCTCGGCCTCCCAGAGTGCTAGGATTACAGGCGTGAGCCACCGCACCCGGCTCCCATTCATGATTTTTAAAAAACTCTCAGAAAACTAGGAATAGGGGGAAATTTCTTCAGCTGGATAAAGAACATCTACAAAAATCTAAAGCTAACATCATACCTAATGGTGAGCACTTTGGGAGGCCAAAGTGGGAGGATCACTTGAGGCCAGGAAGGAGTTCAAGATCAGCCTGGGCAACATAGCAAGACCCTGTCTCTACAAAAACTAGAAAAATTAGCCGGGCATGGTGGCACACACCTGTAGTCCCAGCTACTCGGGAGGCTGACGCAGGAGAGTTGCTAGAGCCCAGGAGTTTGAGGTTGCTGTGAGTTATGATGGTGCTATTGTACTCCAGCCTGGGTGACAGAGCAAGACCCTGTGTCCAAAAAGAAAGAGACATGACAAGTAAATGCAATATGTGATCCCAGACTGAATCCTCTATTGGAAGGGAAAAAATTGCTAAAAAAAAAAAAAAAAAAAAAAAGACTCAGTTGGGACACCTGACAAATTTGGAATACAGACTGCAGATTTAAGTACTATAGCAAGGTTAAATTTCCTGAATCTGATAACTGAAGTATGATTACATATTATGAATATCCTCATCCTTGGAAAATTGAAACTGAAATAACAAGGGTAAAAGGGCATAATATTTATAACCTTGCTCTGAAAGTATTCACACAAATAAATTTTTGTGTGTTAGATATAGATCAGAGAAGGATAATGCAAATGCAGGAAAATGTTTAAAACTGGTGAATCTGGGTGTGAAGAGTATGGTAGTGTACAATGCTATTCCTGCACCTTTTCTAAGTATGAAATAATTTCAAAATAACAAGTGAAAATAAAAACATAAATGAATTAAATTCACGTATTGAAGTCCTAACCCCCAGTACCTCAGACCTTATTTGCAAATAAGGTCTTTATAGAGGTAATCAAGTTAAAATGAGGTTATTAGGGTAGGCCCTAATATGATTGGTGTCCTTATAAAAAGGAGACATTTGGACACAGACATGAGGAGAGACAGGGTTAATGCTGCCATGTAAAACCCAAGGAATGCTTGAGGTTACCAGAAGTTAGGAAAGAGACCAGGACAGATCCTTTCCTAACACCTTTGGACGGAGCAGGGCTCTGCCCACACCTTGATTTTGGATGTCTAGGTCTAGCCTCCAGTACTGAAAGACAATAAATTTCTGCTATTCTAAGCCAAAACAAAGAATGAGAATAGTACAAAAAGAAAAAAAAGCCTATAAACATTAAGCTAAAGCTAAAGTAAATTTAAAACTTTGTACAGATACCTGAGATATAGTTTCACCAAATAAAGATATTTTAAAAACACAAATACTTATCCATTATTCATTACTTATTTACTGGTGTTCACAAAACAAAGACTGAGGAAATCATCATACACCAATTTTGTATTGTAAAAAAAACCATGTAATAAAAAAACTGACCAAACTCACTCAATGCATTATTCCTATAAGTGCTTTTAATGTAGACAAAATCTCAGTTGAGAATACGTTAAATTTGATAGCAAAGTTATCATTATTTAAAGATACTACATGTACTTTTTAAATCCCCAATGAAAATCAACTAAAAAATTATTAGAAAAAGAATTAAATATCTTGAATGGTTTAAAGTTATCTGTTTATTAACAAAACTGGTTAGAAAATAAAAC